>NC_059223.1:4216599-4337182 GCF_020615455.1 Coregonus clupeaformis | reverse complement strand
CAAAATCCAATGGCTCTAAGTGAATTTCCAAATATGAATTAACACTGACAAGTTGAAATGTAATTTGGTGATACTTTTATAATCATGGAATTTACCCGCGCAGGCTGAGCGTCGTCTAAAATGTCTGTTCCACATTAGTTCTTTTGGGCGATGATGTGACTTATTGATTTAACCAGTGTGTGCGCAGTGGTGTGTAGACAGTTAAGCGTTTGTATTTTCATCTTGTAGTCATCATGTTACTGTATTCTAATTTACAGTCATCCTAAACAAGATACACTAGACACCAAAAGTATGTGGACACCTGCTCGTTGAACATCTCATTCCAAAATCATGGACATTAATATGGGTTTGAATTACCTTTGCTGCTATAACAGCCTCCACTCTTCTGGAAAGGCTTTCCACTAGATGTTGGAACATTGCTGTAGAGTTGCTTCCCATTAAACCACAAGAGCATTAGTGGTCAGGCATGGCGTTGGGCGATAAGGCCCGCAGTCTGCGTTCCAATTCATCCCAATGGTGTTCGATGGGGTTGAGGTCAGGGCTCTGTGCAGGCCAGTCAAGGTCTTCCCGATCTCGACAATTCATTTCTGTATGACCTCGCTTTGTGCATGAGGGCCATTGTCATGCTGGAAACAGGAAGGGCCTTCCCCAGGCTGTTGCCATAAGTTGGAATACTGAGATCGTCTAGAATGTCATTGTATGCTGTAGTTAGGTTACTCCCACACCCACTGCACCACCAACACCAACTACGCTAGGAGTTCTTCGGGAACCATGAAAAACAGCCCCAGACCATTATTCCTCCTCCACCAAACTTTACAGTTGGCATATGCATTCGGGCAGTAGCGTTCTCCTGGCATTCACCAAACCCAGATTCGTCAGTCAACTGCCAGATGCGTGAAGTGTGATTCCTCACTCAGAAACGTGTTTCCCACTGCTCCAGAGTCCAGTTTACAACAACACTCGCAGCGCTTGGCATTGCGCATGGTGATTTTAGGATTGTGTGCGGCTGCGCTAGTCATGAAACCCATTTCATGAAGTTCCTGACTAACAGTTCTTATGCTGGCCAGTGCTTCCAGAGACAGGTTTGAACTCGGTAGTAGAGTGTTACCAACCTTCGAGACCAGACGATTTTTATGCACTAGGCGTTTCAGCACTCCGGCGGTCCGTTAGGTGACTTGTGTGGCCTACCACTTAACGGCTGAGCCGTTATTGTTCCTAACATTTCCACTTCACAATAACAGCACTTACAATTGACCAGGGCAGCTCTGGCAGGGCAGAAATTTGACAACACTTGTTGGAAAGGTGGGATTTAAAGGCAGTGCCCACGTTGAAAGTCACTGAGTTTTTTCAGTAAAATATTTACCGCTGCCCAATGTTTGTCCTGGAACTGCATGGCTCATTGCTCGATTTTAACACCTGTCAGCAAATCCACCATATTTGAGGGAGGTGTCCTTTGTATACATAGTGTATATGAATAAAACATGTATTGATAAACTACATCAAGCCCCCTAAGCCAAAAATATGAAACATGCTGTCATCAAGCTACATCATCTGTCATCTTTCAATTCTACAGTCTTGAAGCAGTTATAATTTGTACCAAGCCTGGTTGCAAGGACAAATCAGCATGTAATCAGAACATGGTTTTGTCTAATTTAAGCCAATTTCAGATTTAGTTGGGCTTGCTTTTATGTAGGCTTTCAAATACACATTTCTATCAATATGCAGCAGCATCAGACAGACCGGACACGATTTAACTCCACTGAGCTTAAAAACCCTGACATGTCTCCTTGAGTTTCTATAAACATACACCAAAATTTAATTACAGTGATGGGCTGTCTGTTCTAATATCTTGTACAACTAATATTCTGGAACAGAGTGGTACACAACAGACAAAGTTGAGCATCAAAAGCAGACAGTTCTCATTAGCAGTCCCATTTTTGTGGCGCTGGGTGTGTGTGCGTGTGTGTGTGTGTGTGTGCTGATAATATTAGTGCAGGGTGTCTTTATGTATTGGTAAGATGATGATAAACTCAAGCACTAATATGGCACCTGGCATTTCCTCTCTATGTTATGATGATAAACCAATAAACAAATAACAATAACCTGTTATGGCTGACAAGAGAGATTACAAAACAAGTCAGTTTACCCGCTTGCATAACACTTGTGTTATGACGTAAACATTCTCTCACAGACCACAACCAAATCAGCTAGCTGTCGACAGACTATGACATAGTATTGGTATTTAATAGTTTTACTACTTCTTCTGTTTATAGCCTACTGTAACAATTGCAATTAAATCTGTTTTAAAGAGTCCATACAATCATTTCTGGTAAGAGTGTTTCACCTATTCATTAGGCACTCTATATAACCTCCTAGCCAACACATAGAATCAGGGAAATCAGAAGCTTTCGATCATAACTGTTATATCATGTCAATTCTGTATTATGCTGTAATGTAATTACACAATTGCAATGAATCTCACGCATACAGTCAGGGGAGATGAAGTGCACTTTGGACCAGTTGTGATCAAATTCACGCAGATGCTCTTGTGTAATGTGTGTGTAAGAGAGGGAGAGAGAGAGAGGAAGAGAGAGAGAGCTGAGAGGGGGAGAGAGAGAGAGAGGGCCATAGATCACCTTACATTACAAGTCAACAATTGTTTCAGTGGCTAGGCTACTTTATCGCACAGCCTGCTACATTATACACCTGGTAGATGTGCACATAAATTATTTCTCCATATAACACCATAATTAAAATCAACGTTGTTCAGTTAGTTTTATATTCCCCATTTCGAGAATGCAAGAATTTATTGGATAATTACCCTGCATTGATTCGAGCAGGCAGTTAAAAATTACATATTGGTGAATTAGCTAACGTTGGTTGCAGGTCGTCAACCTATCCGCGTGCTGTCTGCTCTCTTCAAAAGATGTCACATAATGACCGCACCTTTCTTTCGGCGGTAATGATAAATCTAAAATGTCTTTGTAGATAAATGAAGGCCACACTATCTTACCTGCTGAATTCAACGTATGTTCTTCGGTCGCTCAAATCGCTCCCTTTCGTTAGCTGATGATGGTTCCAAGACACTTGTTGGATCAGATTACATCGAGACAAGCGACCAGCCCAGGACTCTACCAAATATAAGTACCAGTTGAAGCTGCCCCCGGAACGTGTATAAAGACCCTACTGCAGTTCTCCCCATAAAAGGGTTCTCCCACAGTTTGTAGAACATCTGTGGTTCTCCCGTCGTTAATGGCGGCAACCAGAGGCGATAGACTCAAACCCCACCCGACCACCGAGACGGAAAAGATAATGGAGAGAAGAAAATAGCCTTACAAAGAGTACAGTGCGACCAAACAAAACACCATAATTGGGCATCTATTTATTTGTTGATCACAATTAATGAGCTATAGCAAATCTATAGCCAATCTATAACCTAACAACGAAATCATTGGATGGAAAAAAACCATCTGAATCATATTTTCTGCACTTTTCAATTTACAAATCACTTTTATGTAGTACAAAAACTATTTGATATTTTTATTATTGCATATTTGATAGTTATATATTTTTTTAACCTAAGATAACCAGTCATAACAGGTACATTTCTGTTTAAACCGATCTTAATGAGATTTCACTGAATGGGAAGTGAATTATCTATAAGCAGTAATTATTCCTAATGCATCAGTGTGCAGCTAAATGACATACATAACTAGAAAGAGGAGGAAGTTAAACCATCATACTTCATATTATGCAATAAAATCCATTAATCTTTGCCTCAGTGGCAAGTTATGGAAAAAATTACAGTGCCTTCAGAAAGTATTCCCACACCCCTTGACTTTTCCACATTATTTGTTGTTATTCCTAGCCTCTGAATTTAAAAGCGGATTAAATTGAGATTTTGTGTCATGTTTCATTTTTATAGTATCAAGTGGAATTATGTACTGATTATTTAAATTTAATGTCTTATCAATATATTCATTCATTCATGCCTAAATAAGTTCAGGATAAAACTTTGCTTGATCCCATAATAAGTTGCTGGACTCACTCTGTTAATAATATATTCTATTTTCCGCTCCTCATCTCATAAGGTTCCTCAGTCGGAGCAGTAATTTAAAAACAGATTCAACCTGGAGTTCAGGAGGTTTTCCAATAATGAAGGGCACCTATTGGTAGATGGATATAAATACAAATAGCAGACATTCAATATTACCCTTTGGATGGCGTATCAATACACCCAGTCACTACAAAGATACAGGCGTCCTTCCTAACCTAGTCCAAAGCAGTGAAAAAGAAAGAGCTATCTTAAATCAAAAATATTTCCCCTCTAAGCATAATAAGCATTCAAGTAAAACTGCAAACAATGTGGCAAAGAAATAACTTTGTTTGAATAAGGGCATTATGTTTGGGGCAAATCCAACACACAACTGAGTACCACTCTTCATATTTTCAAGCATGGTGGTGGCATGGAGAGGACTAGGGAGTTTTTTGTTTTATAAAAATAAACAGAATAGAGCTAAGCACAGAGCAAAATCTTAGAGGAAAACCTGGTTCAGTATGCTTTCCAACAGTGCTGGTTACAAATTCACCATTCTGACCAACAAAACTGCAGACCAAATATACACTGGAGTTCTTACCAAGATAATTGAATGTTCCTGATGGCTCACTACCTACAGTTTTGACTTAAATCAGCTTGAAAGTCTATGGCAAGACACGAAAATGTCTTCACAGAGCATGAATACTTTTTTTAGAATCATGCAAATATTGTACAAATGTGATGTGCAAAGTTCTTAGAGACTTACGCAGAAGGACTTTGGCTAATCACTGTCAGGGGGTTGAAATACTTACAGTATCAGTCAAAAGTTTGACACACACCTAATCATTCAAGGGTTTTTCTTTATTTTTACTATTTTCTTTAATAATAGTGAAGACATCAAAACTATGAAATGAACACATGGAATCATGTGGTAATCAAAAAGTGTTAAACAAATCGAAATATATTTTAGATTTTAGATTCTTCAATGTTTTCCATTCCTTGACGACAGCTTCTTACACACTCTGGTAGCATTCTCTCAACCAGCTTCATGAGGAATGCTTATGGAAAAGTAAAAGGGTGAATACTTTCTGAAGGCACTGTTCAGTATATAAAGGGAGACTCATGCCCAGTCAGATGGACTCCACCACATTGGTTAATTATGTTGTGTTGATTTGAACAAAGATTGCCATCTTATGAATCCTTTTTATTTAGGAAACAGACAGACAGAGACAACACAAATTGCTGAAAATGTTAAGCAATATTGAAAATATTACAACCACCCATGAAGTCCTGATACAATGATCAGTCCCCTTAGTTCAGGTTGACGATGGGTACTTGTGTCTGATTGCCCAGTGACATATGTCCCAAAACAGACATAACAAATTGGCTTTCAATCATTCCTGCAGTGATAAGGTAACTGTGAGGCTTGAAATAAATATTTTAACCCCAGCATTTGAAAGTATCAATTTTACAGGATGGAATTTATTTTCTGTGTTCAGTAAAAAGATTAATCTGGAATTTGAGGCTGGTGACGCATTATGGTAAAAGCTACTGAATGTGCATGTATTTCACAGCAAATTAAACTATTACATGTTCATAACGTGCAGAAAGTCAGCGTACATAAACACATTGCCTGGAAATGTTGTTCCAAAACAAGAGCCTGACTAATGTAATTAGGAATGTATGCTGAAGGCTATGAATTTATATTCATGCAGAAACTGTGAGGAAGTTTCCTTTTGCAGTTATTCCCTCCAATTCCTAACAGCCTGGAGAACACTACGTACTGAGAAATAAGAAAAGCTGCAACACTCAAAGACAAGACTGGACAGGCAGTTAGATGTCAATGCAATTAAGCTTGAATGCTTTTAGTACACTGAAACAACCTCTTTACACTCCATAATATATATGCCTTATCATATCAGTCTACATTTTTATATTGAGTGACATTTGTCCAGTTGCATGGCAATTTCAAATTATTCGGGCAGAGTTGCAAAATCATAAGGCCACTTTCTTGCTTTTCTTCGTAAGGAGAGAGGGAGAGAGACTGGCTCATTCCAGAGCTCCAGCTAAAGGTAGCATGATTAATGACGCATTTCCTAATAAACAGCTGCCCACAGCCTCCATCATCTCAGAAAAACTCAGTTAAAATAAATGTTCTTATTGGCCATAAAAACATTCTCTTATGCATTTCATTGACTTGCTATGAATGAATCTAATAAATGTGAATTGATACACCATACAGTGGAGATTCAATCATTGCTTGATTTTCAGAGCAGAGGCAAATAGACACTAACTTTTAAGGCAGATAAATATTTTCCAACAAAAAAGCCGGGAAAACAATTGTAATACTCTTCAGTGGGAGAACAAGTATTTGATACACTGCGATTTTTGCAGGTTTTCCTCCTTAAGCAAACATGTAGATAGTCTGTAATTTTTATCATAGGTACACTTCAACTGTGAGAGATGAATCTGAAACAAAAAATCCAGAAAATCACATTCTCTGATTTTTGTAATTCATTTGCACTTTATTGCATTAAGTATTTGATCACACTACCAAACCAGATCCATTCCTGGAGACCTGTTAGTTTCTTTTAGAAGCCTCCTTTCTCCCACATTACCTGTATTAATCACCTGTTTGAACTCGTTCCCTGCTACAAAGGGGGCGAAGGTGAGATCAGCTTCCAGAACACACGCCAGGACCTGGGTCATGACCTGAAGAGAGCTGGGACCACAGTGCCAAAGAAAACCAAAGCAACCACACTGTCTGTGATGATGTTAAATCCTGCAGCGCAACGCAAGGTCCCCTGTGCTCAACCAGCGCATGTCCAGGCCCCGTCCTGAAGTTTGCCAATGACCATCTGGATGATCCAGAGGAGGAAGCAGAAGGTCTGTGGTGATGGAGATAATCAGAGCTTTTTGGTCTAAACTCCATCCCGCCGTGTTTGGAGTGAAGAAGAAGGATGAGTATTACAACCCCAAGAACACCATCCCAACCGTGGAAGCAATCTGGAAACATCATTTTGCCCGGATTAGCTTCTGCGAAAAAGGGATAGGACAACTGCACCGTAGATTTAGGGGAGGATGGATGGGGCCATGTGTATGTCGCGAGATCTTGGCCAACAACCTCCTTCCCTCAGTAAGAGCATTGAAGATGGGTCCGTGGCTGGGTCTTCCAGCATGACAACGACCCGAAACACACAGCCAGGGCAACTAAGGAGTGGCTCCGTAAGTTAGCGCATCTCAAGGGTCCTGGAGTGGCCCTAGCTTCAGTCTCCAGACCTGAACCCACAAGAAAATCTTTGGAGGGAGCTGAAAGTGCCGACCCCCAGGACAGCGACAGTCCTGCAAGCCTGGGATGAGGTCTGCTGGAGGAGTGCCAAATCCCTCTGCAGTGGTTTCAAACCTGGTCAAGACCTACAGGAAACGTGCATGATCTCTGTAATTGCAAACAAAAGGTTTCTGTACCAAATATTAAGTTCTGCTTTTGTGATGTATCAAAATAATGTCATGCAATAAAATGCAAATTAATTACTTAAAAAGTCACGTGATTTTCTGGATTTTTGTTTCAGATTCCTGTCTCCTGCTAAAATCGCAGTGTATCAAATACTTGTTCTCCCCACTGTATTATATTTCCAAGCTCAAAACCCTTACACATTTTAAAAAATCAACATTTTCTATCACGTTTATTACTGGGTGGAAAAAAGTGCAATAATGAATCAATTTTCAAACCGAGCAATTGTGAACTACAGAGTTTATGAGACCTGTGGGTATTCAGGCTTGCTCCAGTTCCACGAGTACTCCATCACAGTCTTTTGGGTGGAGGAACATGACAGATTTTCCCGTGACACCTATCCGTGGTTCAGCTGACAGGGTTCTTATGTTCCTAGCCTTCAGATCCACTATCGCCGTATTGATATCATCAACCTGAAATCACAAAAAATAACTCTATGATTACATTAGAGAACCGACAGGCGAGATAAGGATAGAGTGAGTGAATACAGCCCATTCATGTGGGCTGAAGAGCACATGCAGCATTGCTAAGACTGACTCACCTCAATGCAGATATGGTGCATCCCACCAGATTTGTTCTTCTGTAGGGAAGCCTGCAATGGGGCTCTTCTCCCGAGTGGGTGCAGCAGTTCCAGCTTGGTGTTACCCAACTCCACAAAGACAGTGTAGACTCCATGCTCAGGAAGAGGAACTTTATCGCTGACCTGAGCCCCCCAGCACATCTCTGTAAAGAGCAGTGGCTTTCTCCATGTCTGGTACAGCTTCATAGCAATGTGATTCACTTCCCAGTTTCCAGACAGATCCTGGAATACCTTGGCAGAGTGGTGTTGAGGTTGAAAGTGTCCTCAGCATTTGGAGAACAAGTGTGACGAACACACTTTGAGAGAGATCCTGTAACTAAAGAAATAGAGTGTTTAGTTCTGCCATACTGCCAAACCGTTTCTGTTTCTCCTCCGGAGTACGGATCATATTTGATTGAATATGCTACCTGGATAAGTCAAGTAGCTTGCAACAGGAACACTTGCTAAAAGTAATTCTGCACTAACAACGGTGGATCTAGCTTATTTTGTTGTGTAGCCCGAGATAAAAACGTCTAAAGAGACTGTTTCTGACATGTGAAACACTATTTATAAGCTGCCGTTAGCAAGCTGGCTAACAACAACAACTAGCTACTAGCTATCTATACTTACGTACAACCTTCAACACAGACGCCGCCATATTTTCGAAGATTCGTGCAACGTAGGATAGCGAATCGGTTTGAATGTCAAGACAATGGGATAGAGCACACGTATATTGCTTTTCAATTAAAAACGTATGTTACACTTGTAAATAAAGTTATTTGGGATATGAATGTTGTCTAGCTAAATCTAAACCGGACCTGCTATCCGGATCTTTGTAGCACATTAGAGGTTTGTTTCCGGGGGGAGCATATTTTCTTGTTACACACATGTTCCCATGTGAGGGAAAAACGATGGCTACTGGGGAAATAGGTAACACGTTGGAGAGCTGTTTAAAGCTACTAAACATAAAAACTGCACATCCAGAACATTTTCTTAGGTAAGTGCAACATCTTTATAATAATATCCAGATATGTTTAACTTAAAATCAATTCACTCACTTGCTGCCATCGTTACACAATGCTAAGGCTAGCTAGCATCTAGCAAGCATTCCCTGTTTGGATAGCTAGTTAGCTAGAACACGTCATCAAATATTCTTAAAAGATAGCCCAGCACCCGATAAACTTGATTCTAATAATTTAGCTACCCATGATTAGTTGAGCCAGGTGTGGGTACTGGGCTAGAACAAACCCATGCACACCCTGTGGGTTTTTCCAAAGCCAGGGTTGGTTGAAGAAGACTCCTACTAACCACTGTACTACTTGAAGAATGCTGTTAACAAACATTGCTAGTTGTATTCTTTCTTTGTGTGTATAGTCTTCAGGATGGAGTGCAACCAGACTTCACTTCTCTCACTAAGACCCTGTATGATTTACACAAAACCCATGAGCCAGCAGACTCAAAGGGAAGCCCTCTGGACCAGCTGGTGGTTGAGAACTTTGATGAGGAACAGATATGGCAGGAGCTGGAGCTCCAGAATACTGCAGTGCTGAAGCACTTTGAGACAGCAGTGAGTCAGGCTGCCTTGGATACAGCTCTGAGTATCCTGTTTAATGAAGAGGATGCTGACAGAGCCAGATGAAGGGGGATGAACAAGATGGTGACGACATAGAAGAGGAGATGAGAGAAGGGGATTTGGAAGATGGGGAAGGAGAAGAACCACCCATGCTTAAAACTGCTATGGATGCCTTGAGAGGGGATAACACAGACGAGGACTCTGATGTAGATTTTGATGTGGACGCATTGAAAAACAAGCTAAACAGAAGAAATGCTCAGCGGAGAGAGTCAAAACCACTGGGTCCTCCATCAGAGGTTGATGACAGGTTCTTCAAGCTCTCAGAGATGGAGTCCTTTTTGGACGATATGGACAAAAGGGAGGGGAAGGAGGGGGATGATGATGTAGACTACTTCCAGGACTTGCCCTCTGGAGATGAAGATGAAGACATAGACCTCTTCGGTGAAGATGTTTCTTCCAAAGAAAACAAAAAGACAAGCACAGTATGTATCATATTGCTTTTCTCTCTGCCAGACCTAGCTACTGTTCAGCTTACATGTGTTTGGTGTCATTACTGTAGACCAACACACTGATTAAATTCCTATTAATGTACTATGTTCTTTCTGTAGCTGGAAAGTTCCAGGAATCTGAAGTACAAAGACTTCTTTGATGCTGTGGATGATGATCCTGCACAAACAGCTGACCAATCAGACGCAGAGGATGAGGACAACAGTATGGATGGGATGCAAGATGAAGATGATGATGAAGAAAATGAGTAAGTGGCAGATACAGGAATCTCATATTAATGTCATGGTTGGAATTGCATCAATAGGGAATATAGGGGAGGGATATTCATTTTGTACTTAAGATACGTATACGTGTTGTGTTTGTGCCTTTGCTGTTTTAGGAACTTCGTTGAGGATGAAGAGTGCAGACAAGCCAAGGAGGCTTTGAAACGTGTGACCTTTAACCTACCTGGAGAAAGTGACGACAGTGAGGGAGAAGACATGGCGGACATCTTTGGAGGAAAGTCTCAAAATGCTACAAAACCTGAATCCAAATCATCCTTTGAGAAACGACAAGACAAGGCAAGCTTTTCCTCAAGGGTTGTTTCAGAATATCTAAATTGGGTTTGGTGTAATTTCAGTTTACTCTCATTTCATCTGCCGATATAGAACTTTATGTAGCACACTAATGAAATGGTAAATTCTTACCTTACACAGATGGCTGAAAAGATCCAGGATTTGGAAAAGGCTGCCATGGGAGAGAAGCCATGGCAACTGACAGGAGAGGTGTCTGCTCAGACTCGTCCAGAGAACAGCCTTCTGGAGGTGGATGTGGCATTTGACTCGGCCTCCAGGATGGGTACGTACCACATACTTGTCAGCCTGTTCAGTTTAGCTGTCATTCCTGTTGGAGATTATTTAGTATTTTACTTACTGCAAGTTTGTGTCGGCTGTGTGTGTGTGTGAGAGAGAGAGAGGGGTTTGTTCAGTCAGGTAACAATTACTCTGTTTTCTCTCAGCCCCTGCTGTAACAGAGGAAACCACTTTGCAGCTGGAGGACATCATCAAGCAGAGAATTAAAGACCAGGTCAGTGTATAGCAACAAAACCAACGCATGCTCAACTATGGGGCCAAAACAGACCGGGTTGGCTTAGATTGCTGACAACATTTAAACTATATGTCTCCAATGTTTATTGAAAACATACATTTGCACAATGAGAACTTGTCTTTCAAGTACATCGTCATAGTTGTTGGTTAGCTAGCTAGTGAATCTGAGCCATTTTAGCATAGACAACATCAGTCAAAACACCTAAAAACAAGACATAGTATCAAAGAACAAGATCAAACTAGCTGAGAAGAGCCACCTAAGATTCCCCACATGGCAGCTTCTTGTCACTGCTACAGTATCTGGCCCTTCAGAATCTCAACAACACACCAACGTCTGCACCATTGAATCGCGAATGGATCATTTTTCGTCGACGTTGTCAGCTAACGCGTCTTTAGAGACTGTTAACTCCATCTTGACAACAAACTGAACAACTATTCTCAGTTGGATCCAGCTGAATGTGTCATCATCGTTTCATTCTGAGTAAATGGGTGGAACAAATATAGGTCTATCCAGTATTTAGTTCCGTAACCGCATTGGCACATTTCAAAGGCAATTTTTATTTTCGGACATGTATTTTTTTTTCCAAGGTGTGGGATGATGTGGTCCAAGGGAGAGAAGCCTAAGGAAGAGGTGTTTGAGTACAAGAAGAGGCTGACTCTGGACCATGAGAAGAGCGGCTGAGCCTTGCAGAGGTTTATGAGCAAGAGTACCTCAAGCAGAATCAGGTAGTTATTTCATTATATTTTTAGTGTGAACATACTTGGCTTTTCTCGTATATTGCAATGAATGCATTTTTTGTTTGTTGAATTTATTATTTTATTATTTCTATCTATTTCCCTTGTATTTCAGCAAAAGACAGAGGAAGAAGAAAACCCAGCCCATGTAGAAATTCAAAAGCTCATGGATTCTCTATTCCTTAAACTTGACGCTCTCTCTAACTTCCACTTCACACCCAAACCGGTGAGTTTTCCTGTCAATGTTTCCTTGTGCCCTGGACACTGCAAAGCTGCAGCTGGCTCAAAACAAAGCAGCACACCTTGCCCTTAACTGCAGACACAGAACTAACATCAACAACATGCATGATAGTCTTTCATGGTTGGGGAGAAATTGACTACTTCACTTCTAGTCTTTTTAAGAAACAGTTGTGTGTTGAAAATGCCTAACCACTTGTATAATCTATTTGCATACACTTCAAACAGACATACCCCACCAGACACACCACTATAGGTTTCACAGTACCCAAACCAAAAAACTGATTTAATGCGTCGCTCAGTTATGTATAGAACCATGTCATCGTGGAATGCTCTGCCACCAGAGGTTACACAGGCAAAAAGCAAGTTTAGCTTTAAAAAAACATATTGTGTCACAGCGCCTCTCCTCTTTCTAAAGATCCAATTTAACTACTGTAAATATGAATAGTGTGTAAGTAGTATTTTTGTCGTCTCTCTTTCCTATATATAACTCTTATTTTATTTTTAATGTAATATCTTATGATTTTCTTGTCTATTACTGTTCTGTACATTGTCATGTATTTATCCGTTTTATGTGGACCCCAGGAAGAGTAGCTGCTACATGTGCAGTAGCTAATGGGGATCCTAATAAACTACATTTCGCATTTTAGTCATTAGCAGACGCTCTATCCAGAGCGACACAGGAGCAATTAGGTTAAGTGCCTTATAAGGGCCATCGACAGATTTTTCACCTAGACGGCTATTAGAACCAGCGACCTTGGTTACTGGCACAACGCTCTTACCCACTAGCTACCTCACCCTAACTAACACTAGCATTTGCATGACAACCAGAATTTATGCTTGTCTTTAAAGATGGTATATTTAAGCAATAAGGCACAAGGGGGTGTGGTATATGGCCAATATACCACGGCTAAGGGCTGTTCTTATACATGACACAACGCGGAATGCCTGGACACAGCCCTTAGCCGTGGTTTATTGGCCATATACCACAAACCCTCAAGGTGCCTTGTTGCTATTATAAACTGGTTACCAACATAATTAGAACAGTAAAAATAAATGTTTTGTCATACGCGTGGTATACAGTCTGATATACCAGGGCTTTCAGACAATCAGCATTCAGGGCTCGAACAACCCAGTTTATAATGAAGGATTTTGTACAAATGTGGAAATGCTTTTTGCACAATATTGATATGTTTTTTTATTTTCTTTGTGTCCTGCAGCCTGTTCCTGAAGTGAAAGTTGTCTCCAATCTGCCTTCTATTGCTATGGAGGAAGTCGCTCCAGTCAGTGCTAGTAATGCCACTCTATTGGCTCCAGAGGAAGTCAAGGTTTGTCATGCATACCTCTCCATAACATGAACATTTCATGAAGGCGTTATGGGAAATCATATTCTAGTAGAGGACACTGACGCGTACAAAAGCATTCAAGGGTTGAAGACAACCAATGAACTACTGTGCTGTCCACCATAGTAGCCTTTTAGTAGATGCTTCTGAGGACAGGGTAACACCATTTCCTTTCTGATCTTAGGAGAAGAACAAGGCTGGCGACGTGCTGGGTGACTCTGAAAAGACCTCCACAGACAAGAAACGAGACAGACGCAAGAAGAAGAAGGTGAAGCGCATCAAGATCCAGGAGAAGGAGAAGAGACAGAAACTGAAGGAGGCTAACAGAACTGGAGAGAATAAGAAACAATCAAAGGCAGAGGTGGCAGAAAACCTCAAGAAACTCACAAAGGGAGGCAAAGCAACATTATTGAAGGTCAGTGTTTTCTTTCTCTCTGCATGTCTCGTTTTTTATATTTAGTTAACATTGTCTTTCAAATGCAAGCCCCTCCATTATATTTCTGTGTGATCGATATAGACTGATAAGGCCATTGTGTGCTCCACACATTTTCATTTGTATGTATTACAATAGCTAGGATTCAGCTGTCTGTCACAGTTGCAAATAGTTTCTTAAAAATAGATGTTGAGCTTTTTTTATTTGTTCTCTGTTCAAGGATGAGGGGAAGGACAAAGCTCTCCGCTCCTCCTCCGCCTTCTTCTCCCAACTACAAGACCAAGTGAAGAGCCAGATTAAAGGAGCCAAGGACCCGGGCTCCAAGAAGAAGAAACACAAAGAACTCTCAGCCAGCAAACTCAAGTTGTAACATTTACATTTACATTTTGAGTCATTTAGTAGACGCTCTTATCCAGAGACTTACAGTTAGTGCATACATGTTTTTTCATACGCCCAATTTGATTGTTATGATGATGTCTGTTTATGATGATGCATATTTCTTTGTACAGATTTTTTTAAACGATTTTAAACCAGGCTCCAAGTTTGTAATTTGCAATAAAAAAAAAGCAAGACTTGTCATATGTAATTTATTCAGACTTTTTGTGACCAATTAGATTCACACTATTGATCTGTTCAGCTAATCGATCTGGGGCAGCAGGTGAAAAATCTTCTGATGTGCCCTTGGGCAAGGCACTCAACCATAATTTGCTTCCAGGGGCCCCATACTACTATGGGCTGACTCTTTCCTTATTTTTCTCGGAATACTTTTCTGGGTGCCAGGGCGAAGTACTGGGCATTCCATGGAGGTCCTAGTGTCTGCTGGTTTTTCGTTTAAATCAAGACCTAGACAACCAGGTGAGGGGAGTTCTTTACTAATCCGTGATCTTAATTCATCAATCAAGTACAAGGGAGGAGCCGAAAACCCCGCAGACACTGCCCTCCGTGGAATGAGTAGACCCATGCCGTAAAACCATATTTTACTGCACCTATCCGGTTTACGTGACAAAAACATGTATTATTATTATTAGCTAAATCGTTGATTCAATTAGTGATTATTGTTGAAGGTTCACACTACTACTCCTGCAGCTTATTTTTCATGTGAGTATTAAAGGGTTTTTCTGGTTTTAAAAATTTAGCTGCGGGGTGTAGTTTTGAAACTCAGCCTTGCTGCTCTGTGCAGTTTGACCAGATATATTGTGGTCGTCTTCCTCAAAACATCACTGGCTAAGCTAGCGTACTGTACATTTTTGGCATTGGGTCTAATTTATTTCAAATCTAGTTTATGGCTCTCCAATCCACCATCGCCTTCTAGTGGTGTAAACAGCAGAAACCACGTTTTGAAAGATTCCCGTGACGTCACTCAATCTTGGTTTGTGATTGAAGAAGCAAGGATCACATTCACGGAAGTCAAACAACTCGACAAGTTGCTGTTTACCTAGCTGACGACCGTAACAGGTAATGTCAAAAAATTGTATTCATTAGATATAAAATGTAAATGATTATATATACTATGTTTTATATTGGTTGATCTTTTTATAGGTAGCATTACTGTAGCTAGCTGGATACGTTTTGAATCGAACAGCATTGCTTTGTTTATCAAACTAGCTAACGTTAGCTAGCATAACGTTACTAGTAGTTAGCTAACTAGATTTCTTCGTCCTTGTTGTGCAAACTAGCTAGTTAGCTAACCAATTCCTTTACTATGTGATCCATCAACATGGATTTGGTTAATTCAACAAAGTAATGTGTGTACTTTCTGTATTTCCGATAGAGGCGATGTAAGCTAGTTAGCCAGTGTTATTGGTTTCAGAGTGTGGATTCTACTGACAGCTTAGTAAAATAGCTAAATTAGCTACATAGCTCAATGGCTGTCTGTTTTAATGTCCGCTTCAGTCCTACCTGGCTGTAGTTACTGGTGTGGCCATCAACCTGCTCACATGATGGTGATGACTCACTAGGGTCGAAACCTCTCCTTATTCCCTCATCCCTGTCATCTTCACGTTCTCTGAACAAAGGATAGGTGAAAACAATATGGTGGGTGATGACAGCATGTCAGTGTGGCAAAGTAATTGTCAGACTTGCCAGTATGTATTGGCTCCTCTTTTCAATACCAACTTATTTTGTTTCCTTAGCTGGCCATCATGCTTGGGGGAGGATTTAAAGCAGAAAGACTCCGGGTCAATCTCCGACTGGTGATCAATCGTCTGAAGCTCTTGGAGAAAAAGAAAAGTGAGCCTGGCAACTACATACACACACAAACACTGTGCAAGATGTAGCCTAGTCTCTGTTCATTGACATTTTTGTTTCTCGGGTTGTCTTTAAAATAAATGCTTACAGAATGGATCTTCTGTCTCTTTGTAGCTGAGCTAGCTCAGAAGGCGCGGAAGGAGATTGCAGACTATCTGTCAACAGGGAAGGATGAGCGAGCAAGGATCCGTGTGGAGCACATCATCAGAGAGGACTACTTGGTAGAGGCCATGGAGATCCTAGAACTGTACTGTGACCTGCTGCTGGCTCGCTTTGGCCTCATCCAGTCCATGAAGTGAGTGAGCCAGCCTAGAGGACTCGGACAAGGAGGCTCTTTCTCAATTGTTTATTTCCTTGCATCATGTCTCCTTGCCGCCTCCTCAAAACACATTGGATGAGGTTAGAGGGGGGAGGAGCCTTGGGACTTCTCTTCCCATGCGTTTTGAGACAGCGACGAGAGCGGATGCAAGGAATCGATTAAAGACAATTGAAAGAAGAGCCAGAATTTCTCCTAGTCAAGGAAAAACTCCTGGCCTTATTATGGGTGTTTGAGGTTATCCTTCAGGGCTTGACATTAACGCTCGTTTTACCTGGCCCGGACAAATAGTTGGACAAGAAGGATATAGATTTACTGTAAGTTGTCTGGATGGACAAGTAAAAAATATAAATAAATCCTATATCCAAAAATTGCTCAGATCAGAATTGGACCAGTGTCCTCCGCAAGCAATGTGTTGCGCACTGTTCTCCCAATTTCTGCAGAGCGCATCGTAGTATAATTATTGCATTGACAGGTGGTCTTGCGGTCACGAGATGATCAAAGCGCAGAGCATATTTGTTGATCTTCCTTGCTAGTTAGTTATTTGCCCAGTGACAGTACATTTTTGGTTACCAAACAGGGATCATACAGCCATGAAAATCCTGGAAAAGTCAAGTGTGCATCCCATGCATTTATGCCAGTGTGATTGGGCCTGAGGAGAGATATTGCAGCAGGTAGGCTATGGCCTACAAAATAATGTTAGACTAACAGACTGACTAGTTAGCCAACTCAAAACATATCGTGTAGCCTGGCTAGTTATCTTGGTAGTTAAGTATTTAGCTAATTGCAGGTATTAATGTCATTGTCATGTCCGATATCCTAAAAAAAATGTGTCCAGCGCTCTTGAATAAATGACCGACACACAGTTGATGAACGGGCGCGTTAACTTACTCCAGTTATAAAAAAACGCATGTCAAGCACTCAAAATTGGGAGTTGACTCTATTCCTCTCAATTCAACATTGGACATGTCATTCTGACAGTGTTAAAAATATTCTTAGAATAGCTAGGGCCGAGACTATACCAGTATCGCAAAACCCGAAGCAGACGCAACTCTTTGGTCCTTTAAAAACCTGCTATATGTAAAATATTGTGTGCTATAGCTTGGAAAATACATAAATGTGACTCTGGATGACAACATAATGTTTGTTTCCAACATTAAGGCTGTTTTCCTAAAGAAGTTAAATCCGCTTCGTGTTTTGTTTCCTTGCCACGATACTACCGAGTATCGCGATACTGGATTCGCCCCGGCCCTAAGAGTAGCCTAATTGTGAAATTCCTCCTATCCTGTCAATAGATCTCCACAAAAACCTTAATATTTTAGCCTTGATTTGAAGTAGGCTGCCTAAGCCATTTGATCCCTTATTCATTAAATAAGGAAAATATTTAATAAAGACATGCATATTTGGTTGTAATTGTAATGCTAAAATATTATTTAGGCTATTTAAGAATTGCCAACCATCCTCCAGGAGAGCCTTAAAGGGCGGCAGGTAGCCTAGAGGTTAGAGCGTAACGAAAAGTAATATGTCGACGTGCCCTTGAGCAAGTTACTTAACCCTAATTTGCTCCAGGGGCACCGTACTACTATGGCTGACCCAGTAAAACGACACATTTCACTGCGCCTATCTGGTGTACGTGACAATAAGACATATTAGTATTTTTTTAAGGGGCAGTGTTCTATTTTGAGACAATCTGAATATACAAAGAAGTCAATAGGCAGAGGGTGGCCTACATTTTTCTGAGAATTGTATTTTGTAAAGTTGTTCGTTGCATCATACAATACCACTTGAAGTCACCCTTTTGGCCCATGGTGTTACAGACCATTTTTCATTTTTGAACACATTTTTTTGAGCTTTCAGACAGTAAAAAATCTGTCAAGCCCTGTCCTTAACACCTATTTGTCTATTTCTTGACAGGGAGCTGGACCCTGGCCTGCAGGAGGCTGTGTCCACTCTCATCTGGGCAGCCCCACGTCTGCAGTCTGAGGTCAACGAGCTCAAAATTGTGAGTAGTATGCAATGTGCTGCTGCGTTGACCCTGGAGATAGCATGCCTAGTTGCTTGGACTAGTCTTACTATACTGCCTAATTTAAACACTTGCGTACCCCCCTTCCCTAATACACATGTAACTATTGGACTAGAAATTGTGCCTTCCTGTATTATACTTATGCTACAATGTATTATTCTATTGTACTGCCATATACTTTGTTTGAATTCTTATCTTTTATTATTTCTTATTGTTGTTGCCTTGTCGAGAAGGAACCTGCAAGTAAGCATTTCGTTGGACCATGTATACGATGTGTATTCCGTACATACGACTAATAAAGCTTGAAACTAGTCCTCAGTAAAAAAATGTAATGTAGTTTGTACACTTTTTGCTGTATTGTGATCCTTGATACTGTGCTTTCTCCATACAGGTGTCTGACCAGCTGTGTGCCAAATACAGCAAGGAGTATGGCAAGCTCTGTAGGACAAACCAAATCGGGACTGTCAATGATAGGGTATGAATTTTCAGATGGCCTGCTTCAAGATATATGTTGATGTTTTTGTTTCTGTGTGCCTAAAACATATTTCTCTGTCTCTACTTTACCCCATAGCTCATGCATAAACTGAGTGTAGAGGCTCCTCCTAAGATCCTGGTGGAGCGCTACCTCATTGAGATTGCCAAGAACTACAACGTGCCCTACGAGTCAGACGCCATGGTCAGAGTGAGTATCTGATGATGAAACCGGTCTGCCTCCCACCATTCACCTGTGTGCCGACCCCCTGACTGACTACTATTTATATACTACCAAGTCTGGAACCAACAGGACCCTGAACAGCTTCTTCCCCCAAGCCAACATACTGCTAAATAGGTTGTTCAATAGTTAACAAAATAGCTACCCAGACTATCTGCATTTACCCTTTTTGCATTAACCTTTGACTCATCACATACACTGCTGCTACTGTTCATTACCTATCCTGTTGCCAAGTAACTTTATTCCTGGTTATATGTACATCTCTACCTCAATTACTCTCGCACCCCTGCACATCGAACCCCCGGACTGGACCCGTGTATATAAGCAAGCTATCGCTACTCATTGTGTATTCATTATTACTTTGATTATTACTTTTCAGTTTTTTCTCTATTTTATTTCTCTCTGCATTGTTGGGAAGGGTCTGTACATCACTGTTAAAGCCAATTTATGCTTGATCCGAAAAATGTGGTCGGAGGCTTGTATGGAGGGTGTGGACGCAATTGGCAGGCCTTCCGGAGGGCATGCAGAGGCCAAATCAAGCTCTGCACAGCATCGCTCGCCTTCGTGAATTTTTTAACAATGCAGAGGGTCTCGGTGATAGCTCCGCATTGACATGAATTGTTTGACGGCATGTGGGGGCGCGGAGGTCCTTTATAAACACAAACTCACTTCCGACATCAGCTCTGGCGCTGCTCGGCGACGCGCAAGCAGTATGAATGCCCTGACTTCTGCAGAGGCCGCATCACCATAAAATGCTGCATGACCAATGCAGACGCTGGATTGACCATGGCACCAACTTTTAGTCTACACCTATTGTTTATGCCTAACCGCGATGAATAACATTGGATTTTTATTTCCCCCTCGCAGCCAGAGGGTGTGCAAGCAGGCGAGGAGGCTGACCCATCGGGACGCGGGACTCTGGACTTCAAGAAGCCAGGCGGTGGAGGAGGTGGTGGAGGCGCCCGACCCGCTGGAGCCATGCCCATGGGCCCCCCATCAGCGCCAGCTACCCAACACCCAAAGCGAGCAGTAAGACTATTCTTTTAATAGAGTGGCATAAACGACACCTAACTCTTGTTTGCCCAGTCCGCAGGGGGAAACAACGCCACTGACGCTATTGTTTGTGGTGTGCCGAGGTGTCCAAGCAGGGTAGCGCAGCACATATTGCGCTCTTCTATCGCGCGTGCAATGATGTGCAGAGGGGAAAGAAAACAGTGTTAGCTTGTTTGCTGTAACTTCGTGTTGCTTAATATCAGCTAACAGACATGGTGATTTCACATAAGGATTCCAGCTTTAAGACTGAAAAAATAGAGATGTTGATATGAATGGGATGTTTTTATTTATATTCGCTTTTTTCTTCAGATGCCCGGCCCCACAGGCCTCAACGGCCCCTCTGTTGGCACTATGATTTTAACAAACTTCCAGCCTCCAATGAGGGAGGGCAGCCCCCTGAGCTGCCGAGCTGCCCCCCCCACCTACGAGTCTGTGAAGGTCAGAGCCCCCTGCACCTTCTGAGCTTCTCCAGACAGATGGACAGACGGCCAGTTCACCTTTCAGGGAAGAGGAGTTCATTATAGTTTGCTTGTGCCATCTCTTTTCAGCACAGTGCTATGCTACAGCGACATGATAGGGATTGGATAAGAACAGATAGAATGTGGAAACGGCCATAGCTGGTATGAACTGCTAATCACTAACCTTGTGCTGAACTGCATACGACTGTCTTTGAATGCTCTGAGTGAGTATAATATGCTGAAAGAGAATCTGTTGCTGTCAAACTAGTATGTTACTGGATGTAGTAGGGAAGCAAAGTTCTTCACAGTGGGAAGAATGCAATTTTGAGGTGAATTATATTATTAGCTCTTGCTTTTTGCTCATTCTACCCCAGCGGTGTGGCTTTCTCAGCAACGCACTACTTCAATGATTCTCCTCCCAATCACATACTAACATACAAAACATTGTTTTCCCTCTGCCTTCTCAAGTGTATCTATGAACTTTAACATTTCAACATGCAGGCAGGGTAGAGAGATCGCCCAAACATGCGTGTTTTTTTAGATTGATGAGCTGTCTATTAAACCTTCTGGTCCATCCCAGGTCTTGGTAAGTTGTTTTCAATGAATATATCCTTTCCCACACGTCAATCCTTCAACGATAGTATTGCTTGCTTTTTGCATAACAGTTGCATTGGGGTGTATTTGTAATGTAAATCTAAACCTATGTTCTTTCCAAAGGCCCCGGCCTTCATCCCAGATTACGATAACAACCCCTGAGCGCCCTCAGTTCCCCACACGCCCCACTTCCTCCGTTGGAGCTGGACGAACACTGCGAGCTCTGACGACATCGCCACTTGATGACCTGTCACGCACGCTTTGAGGATCTGAAGAAGAAGACCTAGTCCTCCAGTATCCCATCATGCTCCTCTGTGTTGTCAGTCACCGCAGCTACAGTATCAGGAAATATTGAAATATTTGTATTGGCACCCTTTTGCAGTGAAACTTCCACTGTGTTTTTACTGATGTTAACATTAACTGTACCTCATTCAACCACGTGTCTGTCTGGCACACTGGAAGGTGAAGGCCCTTTAGAGGGCTATTTGACAGTACATTTTATTATCGACCACATCCAATCAAAACTGGACCGCATAGATGTCATCTTTATATGAGCACTTTGGATATAAAACGGCCTTCCTGATAGTAACTACTATTCTATGCAACCCGAGCGTTCTGTGCTATGGTTGTACGTATCTGACTCACAGTATGAGCCAACATTTGGTTAATAATCAAACAGTCTTAACTAATCGTGTCTCTCTGTCCAGAGACTGGATCGAGTGATACAGAATCTCAATCGTTACTTGTTGGTGAGTTTCATGAAACTGGTTTTGAACTGTCACCGAATCGCATAGTAGAAAAAACTTTTTGGCACACACCCATTGGCGAAAGTATTAAGGCCCAGGACAGTTTCAAGGCCGTAGCACCCTGTCCATGTCGGTTTTACCTTCATTACTTGGCTCTGAACCTTTGGCGACGTCTGAAACCTGTTCTATGACCTATTGTTACCCTACATGCGGTGGAGGGATTCAATCAGACTTGAAATAATTTGGTGTATTTTTTTCTCCTAATAAAATTAACTTTTATTGTTTTAAAGCTGATTTAGTCTAACACTATACATGCACTTTCCATGCTTGTGTAATCTAACCCATGCAATGAATTGCGAAGGGAATGCATGATTTGACTGGTGACAGAAATGATAGTCTATATGAAAAACCACTTGACCATGTAAGTTTGTGATGTAAATACGCCCCTCAAAATGTCATGGGTTCTTTCTTCCTCTTTGTGTAAGAGAGGTTTATAGTGTGATTCAGTATGTTAATCTATGTATGCGTATCGGGGCACCACACTGCATTGACCATCACCAGAGAAGCCTTCCCGTTCTATAAGTATATTCAGACGATGTACACATAACATGCCTATTTCTCAATTTATATAGTCTTTGTTAAAATTAGTTCAAGGTTTTTTTAAATTTGATGAAAATGTATTGAATCTTGGTGATGGAAGAAGCGTTTTGATAAACGAGAGAAAGGGGGTGGATTTGCTGTTCCTGTCTTATAGCTTGTTTTCACCAATCTATAATGGATGGAAGATAGGCCTGTCTACTCCACTCATACTAAAAATATGGCTTTAACACTACTGTACAGTGACCTGCTCACTGCTCATCCTCTTAGGTGTGCTGTAGGATTGTTTGAAGAATGTTTGATACTAACTTTGATTAGCAAGTGTATATCTTGTCAACACAAAACAGATAATAGCTATGTTTTTTTTCTGTCTAATAAAGGACATATTTCTAATTGAAGTTCTGGTGTGGCTAATTTCGGAGAGATGTAATTGTTTTGGTGTTGTCATATTTGTCAAGTGAAGCAGTGTCTGCTGTAATCAAAGCGAATCAGCTGGTAGTGCAGTGTAGATGCTAGTACTGCCACCAGAGGGTAGATTACTACATGAACAGTGAAGCTTGACTGATATGGATGCCTCAGTGGATGAGGCAGGTAAAGGGTTACACACAGACACGGATGTCTCAAAACCCCACTCAATAATCCTCATTCAACATTCCAACAGGTTAACTGGGTTTGTTGTCTCCACAGAAACTAGTCTCCTAAGCCTTGAGGGACCCATTGCTAAGGGAGCAGGTTTCATTCAACGACTTGAAAATACTTTGAAACAAACAGAAAATAAATAAAATTAAGTGTACTTCAACTAAGTTTGAAGCGGAATCTCGGTTTCAGGAAGTTCCCAAGTTTTGTGCTGGCAGAACATGGCCCAGGTTCCTGCAGAGAGGGATGCTTGTTTGACACTGTTGTCTTGTGTAGACTCTCTAGCATTGCAATGGGATGTTTTCCTGGAACTCTCAGGAGCTTGAGGCTTTTGTCAATCCTGGCATAACTTTTTTGTCTTGATGTGTTTTGCCAGTGGATGTAAGGGAGTTGGGGGTGACTGTGTGAATGGACTGGCCCAACAGCACAAAGCCCTATGTGACATTATTACTATGTGGAATGCCCACCCCTGTGCCAAGCTGGGTTAAAGTGGTTCAGAATAAGTCCCTCAGAGTCACAGGAAGGGTGTTGAGGGAGACGGCTCACCATGGCTGGAATGGAGTGAATGGATGGCATCAAACACATGGAAAACCACCATGTGTTCGGCGTGTTCATACCATTCATTGATTCCGTTCCAGGCATTACTATGAGCCGTCCTCCAATGCTGCCACTCCTGCTGTGCTCAGAGTCCTTATAACTTCAAAGAGAGGAGATGCTAGCATCAGAGTGGTCTTTGATCTGTGGCACTCCAGTTTTGTTCATAGTCACATCACAGAGTGTCCTGTCCTGTCCAGATGGCTGTTGAGAGGTTCTAATCTAAGGTGTCTGTAGCTGCATGAATTAGTTTATTCTGAGAGCTGACCCGGCTAGTGAGTCACTGTCAGCCCACCAAACGCCCTTGACTGTGGACGATGATGAGCTATTATTGACAGCTCTGTCTCCCTCTCTTCCTGGTGGCACATACAGGCTGCCACCCCCTTCTGAGGTAGGGATAGGGGCAGAGGATGGGTGCCAGGCCCTGTAGTCTTTAAAAAGAGTCCACTTGTGTTCAGGGCTTGCATGGTGCTGTTAGCTAGCAGACGGGGGGCATGCAGTTTGTAAGTGGCGGAGTAGGGGATGGAGAACAGGGGTCACCCACATGTCTGGCGGTGTAGGAATGGGTGCAGGGTACAGCCCGAGTGTTCACAGTAAAACATAACCGTTGCTCAAACTGCTCAAACTGCCCACTACATAGGATGATAGGGTTTACTTGAGAACTGGGATTTGTTCAGTCTACTTTTTGAGAGAACATTTGATGGTCCCTGAAGAATGGCAGATGACAAGGCTAGCTACCTGATCAAAGTGGAGTGATGGGGAGGGGGGTTTGTCCCCGGTTCTGCCAATGCCCACCACCGGCCCCTTATTAACAATATTTTTTGTGGAAAAGGTCCTATGGTGCCACAGACGATACGCTCGCAGACCGGTGATGTGTGAGGCACCGTCGAAAAAACACTTTCAAGTTTAATTATGGGGGACTTTTCAGTGATTTTCCACTGTTTGGAGTATTGAGTTAACGCATAGGGGAAATGAAGCAGCATAAGTCCTGGTTTCTCAGGTTGGCTTGACCTAACAACAAATATCAACTAAGACAATTAGGTTATTACTATACACAATATAATATAAAAATAATTTTATTACACACCCGAGGACAACCATTGACCGCTGACAACCCTCTCTCTGTGCAGAGTTTAGTTAAGGGTTTTAAAATAGCAAGAATAAAAAGAAAACAACCAATTGGAGAAGGCTGGGCTCCTGCCATGAGTCACCCAGTCAGAGGTTGAAGCCCAAGCACTTTCCTTTCTGCTCATGGCCAAACTCTATTTTTTAATACGCTAAAGGGGGAGTAGACAGACTCAATTTAAGGTTCACAGAATATTAATATCCCCTCTTCCAACATTTTATTAGCTGGACAATTCCCCAATAAATGCACTAAATTAATTTCTCACATTGACTTGAATTGATTAATTTGTGCTTTTTATTAAAACATACTCTGCAGAGGTGCCCGATTAATTTTAGCTGAAGTCAGATATTGCTTTGGAATGGATAATGTTCTGTCTGACCACTGTCCATTGTTGCTGCAGTGAGATTTACCTCTATTGCAATTTCCATTGATACCGAAGCCTTGCAGAGACGAAATGATTGATTACACAAACACACACATTTACTCAGGTTCAGCCTTCAGTTCTATGGAGTCTCACAAATGAATGAATACATGATCAACTGCATGTACTGTATAATGGATCCCAAAGCCCCAGAAGAAATAGATGTTTCAGTGGGGAGCTGCCTTTTTCTCATTACCCAAGGGATGAAATGCAAGGTCTTAGATTGTTGTTTTATTTATCAAACACATTCTTAGTCTTAGAGATCATGTGGGACTTGCATACTCCTAGCAGGGGGTTTGGGCACTCTACACTGTAAAACGAAAGTATTCATCCCCTTGGCGTTTTTCCATTTTGTTGCATTACAACCTGTAATTTAAATGGATTTTTATTTGGATTTGGGCATGTAATGACATACACAAAATAGTCCAAATTGGTGAAGTGAAATGAAAAACATTACTTGTTTCAAAAAATTCCAAAAATAAATAACGGAAAAAAGTGGTGCGTGCATATGTATTCCCCTTTGCTATGAAGCCCCTAAATAAGATTTGGTGCAACCAATTACCTTCAGAAGTCAAGCATAATTAGTTAAATAAAGTCCACCTGTGTGCAATCTAAGTGTCACATGATTGTCACAGATTCAGTATATATACACCTGTTCTGAAAGGCCCTGGAGTGCAACACCACTGAGCAAGGGGCACCACCTGTCACGGATTCAGCCAAGGCTGCCCTCCTCCCGTCGGGCAGGCTTCGCCGCTCGTCGTCCCGAGTACTAGCTGCTACCGACCTATGTTTCTGTGTTTGACTTGTTTGGTCTTTATTGTGTACACTCTGTTTCCCAATAGGTTGTATTGTCTTCCCTATATCACCCTCTGTCTTTCAGTGTGTGTTGTGTGTGATTGTATTCGTCATTCCGCGTAGCTCAAGGCTATTTTCTCCCTGTGTGGAGGTTGTTTATACCGCACTTTCGAAAGTAAAGCACGTTTACAGTAAGCTCCGCAGTCCCGCGCTTGACTCGCCTACCGCATTCTCTGACGCTCTGACACCACCAAGCAAGTGGCGGCACCATGAAGACCAAGGAGCTCTACAAACAGGTCAGAGTTGTGTGAGAGCAGCACAGATCAGAGTTGGGCTATAAAAACTAATCGAAACTTTGAACATCCTAAGGAGCACCATTAAAATCGATTATTAAAAAAATTGAAAGAATATGGCACCACAACAAAACCTGCCAAGATAGGGCCGCCCACCAAACCCCACGACTAGGCAAGGAGGCATTAATCAGAGAGGCAACAAAGAGACCAAAGATAACCCTGAAGGAGCCGAAAGCTACACAGCGGAGATTGGAGATCTGACCAGAGGACCACTTAGCGACACCCACAGAGGTGGGTTTACAGAAGAGTGGGCTTGAAACCATTGTTAAAGAAAAAATAAGCAAACACGCTTGGTGATCGCCAGCATGTGGGAGACTCCCAAACATATGAAGAAGGTACTCTGGTCAGATGAGACTAAAATTGAGCTTTTCTGTCCATCAAGGAAAAACGCTATGTCTGGCGCAAACCTAACATTCATCACCTCGAGAACACCATCCCCACAGTGAAGCATGGTGGTGGTAGCATCATGCTGTCGGGATGTTTTTCATCGGCAGGGACTGGAAAACTGGTCAGAATTGAAGGAATGATGGATGGCGCTAAATACAGGGAGATTCTTGAGGGGAAACCTTCAGCCTTCCAGATATTTGAGACTGGGACGGAGGTTCACCTTCCAGCAGGACAATGACCCTAAGCATATTACTAAATCAACACTTGAGTGGTTTAAGGGGAAACATTTAAATGTCTTGGAATGGCCTAGTCAAAGCCCAGACCTCAATCCAATTGAGAATCTGTGGTATGACTTAAAGATTGCTGTACACCAGCGTAACCCATCCAACTTAAAGGAGCTGGAGCAGTTTTGCCTTGAAGAATGGGCAAAGCTTATAGAGACATACCCCAAGAGACTTGCAGCTGTAATTGCTGCAAAAGGTGGCTCTACAAAGTATTGACTTTGGGGGGGTGAATAGTTATGCACGCTCAAGTTTTTTGTTTTTTGGTCTTAGTTTTCTTGTTTGTTTCACAATAAAAATATTTTGCATCTTCAAAGTGGTAGGCATGTTGTGTCAATCAATGATACAAACCCCCAAAAATCTAATTTAATTCAGGTTGTAAGGCAAACAAAATAGGAAAATGCCAAGGGGGGTGAATACTTTGCAAGCCACTGTAACAGACTCTCTAATAGGTTTCTGATGAGGAGAGGAGAGTTCAGTTCATTAGACCAGTTATTTTGTCACATCAGACTGCATGTTAAACTGTCACTTCAGCTCCGTATCATCTGTCAGTGCTAATGTCAGAGAATGAGAGTGAGTGACTCAACTGGTCCAGCCAACATTGTTACCATTATCAATACCAACATCAAAGAATTGTTATCCAAAAAATCAACAGATTGATTTCAAACTGAACACCCATTTGTTGACAACTCCAACGTCTAATATCGATTTAAATTGGACGTTAGTCTGATGTATTTGCCCCAGTGAGTTTCTGTTGGAGACCGGTACGACCTGAGCACCCCTTTCTTGTATGGTTAGCATATCAGTAGTAATTATTCTGTTATGGGTTAGGTTGAATAATCTATGTGTATTGTATTTAGGCATGGGAAAGTACAAAAGGGGCCGGTCTCTGAGTGCAAGAATGATTCCATAAGGGTCGGATAGGAGCCATTTATTGGGGTTAGAAACATGTTTTGCAGAAATTAATAGAAACCACCTGTCTAGGTTCAAGTGATAAGTCGCGTTAAGGTTACTGTCCAACTGTTTAGTTTCTGTGGGAAGTGAGGAGATGGCTTTCAATGTCGGAGCTGGGGAGAGTGGAGTGAAGATAACAGGATGCAGATAGCGGAATCGTATCTCAAGAAGGAGGACAGAGCCAGACCGCCATCTGACCCAGCCTGGATCATCCTGCTGTGATATTTACCTCATGTACAGTACTGTAGTTAAAAGACTGTGTGACTCTGTATCATTATGTTATTCAGCTGAAGCATCCAAAGGCCCTTTCACGTGACGTCAGACAACTTCCGTTCTGCCCACGGATGCAGGTTATGTTTACATCCGGTGTCGCTTAGGAACGCTTAGCTAGTAGCACATCATTATGGAGTTCACCAGTCCCTACATCTGCCACCATACGACTTAACGACGTAGAACGACTTGCTGACAAGTGGTCCCTTACTTCAAGATGAAGCATAAAGGCTCGTTGTTCGGGTGAAGGTTACCTGTTTGATTATGAAGGTACGTGTTTATCTTTATTTAGCTTAAACTAGCCCTGCTAGCGAAGGTTATGAGCTGACGAAGTTTCTGTTTTGCAGCCTCTTTTAATATTACTGCTGTTTGTATCGACCCGTAAGATAAGAGTCAGTAATGTATTAATGGCTAATGCCGCGCCCTTTCTTAATTGTGTTATATACTGTATATCTATGTATTGAAATACAAATTTTGAAAAGGATTGCGATGTTGTAAATGCTCTTACCAAAATCAAAAGGATTGAAGCAGTTGCTTGCAAACATATATTTAATAGTTCCATCAGTGCCATGACACATAAGCACATAACATGGTTAATAGTTGGATATTTTTACAATATATCACATTAGGTTCATTAATAGCTATGAAAAAGTTATTACCCATCTAACAAAAACATACAGTATAACATTAGATCAATTAAATTACCAACAAAGTTAATTCATATTTACATTTTTTGTACATACAATGAGTAATATAAAAGTACTTCTATTTACAGCTCATCTAGCTTACTCAGGAAATATACAACTTCCAGTTGACAAAAACATCAGACTGGTTTGTCTCCTTTAATGTCAAGAGGTCCCTGATAGTTCGACATGAGGCAGCAGATGGCCCACAGCTGATCACTGAACCCACTGTGGAAAGAGGAACAAGCCCATCCCAGATATGGTACTCCCTTCACCCTCCGTATGGCCCTCTCGACTAAAAATCCTCAGCCGGGCGATGGCCTGGGTCTTAAGAGTGTCCTCCTGCTGAGCTGAGGAGATTTTTTCAGTGGAGGGATGACGAGTGGCTTGCCCCCACTTCTGACAACATCCTCTCGATCAGAAACCCTTGTCCCCATTAATTCATCTCCGGGCTGAAGTAAATGCAAGATCTGACATTTCGTGTTATTTCCATGTCGGAGATGGAGCCTGTGTAGAGCTTTGATACAAATGTGATAACACCACATGGAGCCACCAATCAGCCTTTAAAGGTGGTGTGATTTTGTAGCTCGAAAAGGTTTCTGACTGTAGTGAGAGGGAGGATGGTGTACAGCGGATCTCGGTGCAGTCTACTATAACTCCCACCTGAGGGCAGTAGAGCTTGAACTTATCAGGCATTGTAGCCTGCACCTGCTCTCTTGTCATCCACACCGGCAGTGAGCCAAGAACCTGGTAAAGGTAGCTAGTCCATGTTAAAATGATGCGGCTAAATGTGGACAGGCTGACCTCAAAGATGGTAGACAAGGTTTTCTCCTGAAGCCCAGCTGCAACACGACACAGAAACATAAATAGTTCATCAATAGTGGAAGTTTTCGTGAGGGCTAGGTGTCATATGTGCCGTTGCTGTGCCTTAGACCAGTATACAAGCCGTGAAGCAGAGGGATAAACAGAATCCCAAAACACAGTGAAGACCTCCTTTGAGCTGAATCGTGTGTAGTAGCGATAGTCCTCATCTGTGACACAAAAATTAAAAAGGAGTGGATGCTGCTTCTTAACTGTCAGGTGCTGGATCTCAATTTCTAGGGACAACACTTGCAGCTCCAACTCTCGAATTCTTTGAGTAGCACTGTCCAGTTTACCTTGAGTGGGGAAAAAGCATACATGTTGGTAGGTTAGTTATTACTCATCTATCCCATCCCATTTTCAATAAATAAAACTGAAGAAGCTCTAAGATGGATGAGGTTTAAAACGCCAAGTCTTTTCACAGAGAGACCAGTTACTCCAAATCGTAGTATAAAATAGTATTTTTACTTAACTGCCATATACTTTTACTTTTTTCAAACAGATACATGGTTACTCTTGATTTGTAATACTAACCAGGAGAAGGCGGCGGCATAGTCGTGATCGTTTGTCACTGCAGGCAAAGCACCCTCTGTGCTGTCAGGCATCTCATGATCAGAATCATCCAGGACAGCAACACCAAGACGCTCTTGCTCGTTGGTAAACTGACTCCCGAGCTTGTGAGCCGTCTCCACCTATATGTGTGAAATTAACCATATGTTGTCATGATACATTTTGGTAATCACTTTTCAGTCCCTAAAATGACAAAATGTAGCAGCTGATATTGCATCAGGATTAAATTATTAAACATTTTGTACAAGTAATATATTATTGGATTACAGTAGTATTACGTTTAACGCTGTCTACCTATCCTTACCCCAATCATTCCAGTGGAATCTAGACGGCACTGATCCTGTTTAACCGATCCGTCCACTGGCCGATGTGTATCTACCTCAGGGGGAAAGTGCTGACTGCAAACAAAGGTGCTCCACGAAGAATCTTAAAACTTGGTCCCTCATCTCCTGATCGCCCTCACCCAACGGGCACGTATTTCTCCATCAACAGGGAAATCGTGAAAACTCCAGATACGGGAATTTCTGTTTGTTGTTTGAACAAAATGGTACACTGCAATAGCATCTTCTCGAAGATTGTGCCATGTGGTGTTGGATGGATACTTGCGATACAGACACCGAGAGAAAAAAACACGCTAAATTAAATTCGCAGCTGACCAGAATCAATATTTATCTAGCTATCATGCACAACAGTATTTGAAATAGGGTGAGTTACTATACATTTCATGAATAAACTAACTGCCTAACAAAGGGTTAGATAGCTTGCTAAGTAAACTTGTTACATTACAGCCAGGCAGCAATGAACGCTACCTTTAACGTTATCGTATCGGTACTAAGTTGTTGTTGATAGCTAAACGTTAGCCCCACTTTTAAGTAATTAAGGCAGTGAACAATTATGAATTAACAATAACGTTAGCAAGTTACAAACCATTGCATATACGTAAAACATTATTACTCTTAACTTTACTAATTTAACTTACGGCTACCTTTTGGAATTTCTTCAAGATAGCGATAGCTTGCTAGTTAGTGGTCAACAGTTGTATTTTCGTTGAGAAGTCTCAGGTTACGGGCAAAGGAAGTGAAGTTAACCTGCTCACGCGAAAGGTGGAAGTTAGATGACGTCATCGTGAAAAGGGCCTATTGGGTGTAATAAATCTAGTTTGAGCCTTCTTTGTGTCCGCCTGGGTTGTACCAGAAAGTTAGAACGTAACAATTTAAACTGACTTGGATAGAGCTGGTTTATTCATGTGCTTTGCTGGGCAATCCATTAACTCCATAGCTTGCAGTGACACACAGAGTTATGGAACATTGATCGAGGATTGAGCCTTACGACAATCTACGGACAGGAAGTAAGATAACTGTCTGCGGGTGATATGATTGTTATTACTATTGGGTGTTACACCTTCTTTCATAACAATCTGCTGAGCACAGTGAAAGTAGGACTCATGTTGTGATGGGGATGGATCACTGAATATAACCTTATTTAGGGAAAAATAGTCTCAAAGACATGCCTTGTTTTAATAATTTTGTAAATGTATTCCAATAAAATAAATAATAATACTAATTGAATCTACTAGATACAATCACCTCCCAAATTATTGGCGCCCTTGACAAAGATGAGCAAAACAAGACTATAAAATAAAATAATACAAATACTGAGGTCTATTGTGGCTCAGATTTTTTTGAAACTTTATTTTATACTAATAATGTTGAAAGAGATTTTGTTGAACACTGCAGTAGCAAATCAGGTCACACAGTGTTTCTTGGTAGTAGTCTTAAATTAATCTACTTTGAAACAAAAGTATACACCTCACACACGGTTATGTGCTTAAAAAACAAGATATTGAGTTGAAATGTATTACATTTTGAGTTTGCATCCATTACTTACACTTTATACATCGCTAGAAGACTGAAATATAACAAAACCGTTTGACACTAAAAACACTGGATGTTTATTATGTTGATTCATTATGAAATTATGAAAAATATTAATAACATTCCACCCATGAGGCCATCTAGGTCATTTCACTGCAGGAAAAGGGTTACCAAGTAAAACAAAATCTCAAAAAGATACTGTGAGGTGTCTGTCACGCCCCTGGCTCTGGGGACTCTTGTATGTTGAGCCAGGTGTGAGTTTTCATTGTTTTGTGTTCTAGTTTGGTATTTCTATGTTGGCCAGGGTGGTTCCCAATCAGAGACAGCTGTAGCTCGTCGTCTCTGATTGGGAGCCATCTATAGGTACCCGTTTGGCATTGTTTTGGTGTGGTATCTTGTTCCGTTTGGTTTGTGTAAACCGTAGGACTTCCACGTTTCATATCGTTTGTTGTTTTGTTCGTTGTGTTGTACATTCAATAAATATTATGTACGCATATCACGCTGCGCCTTGGCCCGCTTCTTCTCAAGACGATCGTGACAGTGTCCCAATTATTAGCACCACTAAAGATTCTTGTAAATAAAATCAAACAAAATAAAATCTGCATTAACATTCTACTTAAAAAAAATTAATCTCAGTTTAAGGAACTGTAATCTTCCATAGCTTCCTGTTTCAGTGGGGGTATAAAAATGAGTAACACACTGTAAAATCCCTTTGTCATCCATCACCATTGGGGAAAGGCATAAGCACTCACAAATGAAGAGAGACAAATGGCTTAGACCTTCATAAATCAGGCAATGGTTACACAATATATATGTGTATATATATATATATACAGTGGGGAAAAAAAGTATTTAGTCAGCCACCAATTGTGCAAGTTCTCTCCACTTAAAAAGATGAGAGAGGCCTGTAATTTTCATCAACAAATGAGAAGAAAAAATCCAGAAAATCACATTGTAGGATTTTTTAATGAATTTATTAGCAAATTATGGTGGAAAATAAGTATTTGGTCAATAACAAAAAGTTTCTCAATACTTTGTTATATACCCTTTGTTGGCAAATGACACAGGTCAAACGTTTTCTGTAAGTCTTCACAAGGTTTTCACACACTGTTGCTGGTATTTTGGCCCATTCCTCCATGCAGATCTCCTCTAGAGCAGTGATGTTTTGGGCTGTCGCTGGGCAACACGGACTTTCAACTCCCTCCAAAGATTTTCTATGGGGTTGAGATCTGAGACTGGCTAGGCACTCCAGGACCTTTGGGAAATGCTTCTTACGAAGTCACTCCTTCGTTGCCCGGGCGGTGTGTTTGGGATCATTGTCTGCTGAAAGACCAGCCACGTTTCATCTTCATGCCCTTGCTGATGGAAGGAGGTTTTCACTCAAAATCTCACGATACATGGCCCCATTCATTCTTTCCTTTACATGGATCAGTCGTCCTGGTCCCTTTGCAGAAAAACAGCCCCAAAGCATGATGTTTCCACCCCCATGCTTCACAGTAGGTATGGTGTTCTTTGGATGCAACTCAGCATTCTTTGTCCTCCAAACACGACGAGGTTGAGTTTTTTACCAAAAAGTTCTATTTTGGTTTCATCTGACCATATGACATTCTCCCCAATCCTCTTCTGGATCATCCAAATGCACTCTAGCAACTTCAGATGGGCCTGGACATGTACTGGCTTAAGCAGGGGAGACACGTCTGGCACTGCAGGATTTGAGTCCCTGGCGGCGTAGTGTGTTACTGATGGTAGGCTTTGTTACTTGGTCCCAGCTCTCTGCAGGTCATTCACTAGGTCCCCCGTGTGGTTCTGGGATTTTTGCTCACCGTTCTTGTGAGTCATTTTGACCCCCATGGGGTGAGATCTCCGTGGAGCCCCAGATCGAGGGAGATTATCAGTGGTCTTGTATGTCTTCCATTTCCTAATAATTGCTCCCCACAGTTGATTTCTTCAAACCAAGCTGCTTACCTATTGCAGATTCAGTCTTCCCAGCCTGGTGCAGGTCTACAATTTTGTTTCTGGTGTCCTTTGACAGCTCTTTGGTCTTGGCCATAGTGGAGTTTGGAGTGTGACTGTTTGAGGTTGGGACAGGTGTCTTTTATACTGATAACAAGTTCAAACCGTTGCCATTAATACAGGTGACGAGTGGAGGACAGGGAGCCTCTTAAAGAAGAAGTCACAGGTCTGTGAGAGCCAGAAATCTTGCTTGTTTGTAGGTGACCAAATACTTATTTTCCACCATAATTTGCAAATAAATTCATTAAAATCCTACAATGTGATTTTCTGGATTTTTTTCTCTCAATTTGTCTGTCATAGTTGACGTGTACCTATAATGAAAATTACAGGCCTCTCTCATCTTTTTAAGTGGGAGAACTTGCACAATTGGTGGCTGACTAAATACTTTTTTCCCCACTGTATATATATATATAACATATACCACTAACAACTATTATGGCAACAATTAAGAAGTTTAAAACCACTGGAGCAGTGGTGAAGTTGCCTGGTAAAGGGACCCAAGTGTATCTTGTCCTTACTCACGGTGAGGAAGACGGTTTGATTTTATGGGGCGGTTTTGCTTCCACTGGTCCTAGGGCCCCTTGTTAAGGTCAACGAACAGTATCATGAACTGTACAAAGTACAGGGACAGTTGTTTGGCTAAAACTTGGATCTTCCAGCAAGACAATGACCCCAAGCACACATAAAATCCACAAAGAAATGATTAATTTACCAAACAAATTACATTTTGCAATGGCCATCTCAGTCTCCCGACTTGAACCCCATTGAAAACCTGAGGTTTGAACTGAAGAGGGTAGTCCATAATCTCAGACCGAAGGATATCAAGGATCTGGAAAGATTATGTATGGAGGAATGGTCTATGATCCTTCCCAATGTGTTATTTAATCTCAATAAAACATTCAATATAGCTCAGGTTTTGTATTATTTATGTTATTCAGTCTTGGGTGACAATGATTTTGGAGGTGTTACTTAAAAGTAATTATAAATGAACAGTGTAAAACAATATATCAGCAGTTTGAGATAAAATAAATATAATATAGAGTAATTCCATACATTGAGTAAGTTCACTACGCACAAGAATAAACGTTTCTAACTATCAGCATATTAATAAATATTACAATTTCAATGATACAATAGTTTTCAATACATTCATACATATTATGCTTTATACATTTCTTATAAGATAAGAGTAACAAGTATTCAATGAAAACATTACAACTGTATTTTCAAATAACTTATATTCTCAATTTGCCACATTGATAGTCAGTGCAGCAGAGCAGAGGATGTCTGTTGTAGGGCATCAGGCCTTCCAACCCCATTGATCCTCTGGAGACAGCATGTCAAGCTAAATTGTGTTTCCTCAGTGTATCTCCCTGCCCGAGTACAATTTACACATCTCCCGTTGTTCTGTAAAACAGATAAGACGGGCCTTTTCTGTAAGGACTTTTCTTTTCAACATCTCAGAAGGGGAAGCTCAACAGAACAGAATACCTGTGAGCCTCTCAGGCACAATGTCATGGTGTGACATACTAACACAGGTTTTTATATTTTTAAATGTTTTTTTACCTTTATTTTACCAGGTTAGTCTCATTGATATTACAATTCTATTTTGCAGAATAGCAAAATAGCAGCAAAATACTACCAAAATACTATGCTTCTCATACTATTTCAGAGTAAAACAGACTTACAGCTCTATTTCCAGTCTAACATGCATATACTATTAATTATGCAGAAGTAGACAGGTTTCAATCAGTTTGACAGAAGCCATTCATATCCAAGGCTTTGTTGTATATCTGCATGAGAGTAGGTGTGGACAGGAAAACCCCCCACATTTTCTTTGACTCTCTCTATGACAGTCACTTTAGATACTGACTGTAACCCCTTCTCTCTCTGTAAAACCCTTGATCAATACTGAGAGTTGGGTTGATGTAATTGCCTTTTCTGGAGTACTAGTACTGAGAAACACAGATAAATTATGCCTTTGCAAAAACTGTCACTAAGGTAAAGCATAATGGTTTTGTGGAGAACCCTGTACAGTAGGTATTCTGTGGTAGATTATCTCACCTTTCAGGAGTAGTCCAACATCCTCACTGTCTTCTACTGCCACTGGCTTGAGGAGGAGGGCAAAGAAGATCGCCATGCCAATCACCTGAGAATAAACCCAAGAATCAAATGAAATTCTTGTTTTTACATCTGCTGATAATTGACTGATTGAACAGAACTTCAGGACTATGTTCTTCATGTAAGATATAGAGCCCTGGTCTTGCCTTAAGAGGCTGCATGATGAAGATGCTCTGGAAGAGGGACATGGCCAAAGAGATAACCCACTGGATGGACTTCTCCTTCCATAGGAAAAGCCGTACATCAGGGTGAAGTACGTGGACACAACACTGATGGAGACGAGCAAGAACCAGCCCACGAACACAAACCACCAGGGTAGCCAGCAGCTTGAGCTTTTCCTTTTCTCCTTAGCAACACGGGCAGGACTTGGAGAGGAGTCACAGAGGAAACACAGGTCTGTTTAGGTACTTGGTCAGAGTAATGTATGACAACGATATTCACACAAATACAGAGCAATTCAACTGTATTGGAAATTGAGAGGAAGGGAATGACGTGTAAAGTGTTTTTTTGAAAAGCCAATCTTTTAATGTTATTTCTATTCCCTCTCTGCACAAGTATATTGTCCAACCTGTAAGCCATGTGGCTGGTAAAACCATCTCAGACGTCTTCAGTAGCAGGTGGACGGTGTTCAGGATGTGTTGACAGGCCTCTGGGGTGGGGAAGGCACCTCATCCAGCCGCTCCAGGCACATGGACAGGTGGTGGAGGAAGTACATGACAAACTTGCTGCAGTAGACCCAGTGTGGGTCACTCTCACTCAACCCTAGTGATACGAAGGCAGATATGTCAAATTTCAAGACATCTCCAACAATTACAATGATATCAAAACCTGTGTGAACTGGAATTACGTGACTGCAATTCCAACTATTGCGTTAATGTGACTTCTAAGGTTGCTCTTGCAGTGTCAGTGAAGTACCTTGCATAAGCTGAATGACCCTTGCACTCTGTCCAAGGCTGAGCAAAGGTCATCGCATGACTCCGGCTTCTTCTCTAGCTCAGGCACTTTGTTCCTCTGGCTCTCACAGAGCAGATTCACCATCTCCCTCTGTGTCCTAGATAGGGACACAGTACACAGGAATACAGTACTTAAGGACAGAACAACCTATTGGTTGCTAAACCAATAATATATCTATGGCCTTGAAGGTAAGACAAAGACACAGCTTAAAGGAATAAACAAAGGGAGTGTTTGAAGGTTATAGATAAAGTATGGAGCTGAACTATAACACAGCAACAACACTTTCTTTTGAAAATGTAAAGAGAGGACCTTAAGAATGGTTGGCATGGTAACATCAATGGGTTTCAGGCCCTGCATATCGTGGGTTTTCTCCTTTGGTTGGACGAATCGTGGCTTGATACTGCGGAATATGGTGATGATGAGGATGTTGATGGGGAACATGAGCAAACCGCTTTCCACCCCCACCATGATCTCCTCCCAAGTGACCTCTACCGAACCTGGGACAAGAAAACACACACCATTATGGAGTCAAGGCACAATAACAGAGGCTATTTCACTCAATATATAATTCAATGTCTGAACACTTGTTGTGTTGTTCTGGTCAGTATGTCTCAGCCATATGAAAGGTTTATCAAGGGCTTGGGGTCATTGAATAACCACTATGTGCTGTGTGACAAGGTCTTTCAGGGCTGGTTAGTTGAAAGAATGTGGCTGAAACGTTGTCCATTGAAGGGTTATGAGGAGCCATCCACTGCCTACAACTACTAGTAACTCTGTGAACACCAAGGACAAAAGCCTTGAATGGGACCTGGCATTTATAACTGAGACAAGTCCTTGTCTTTGATACTTAACGCAGCTGCATCTAAAAAGTCAGATATGTTATCATCCATATTGCAGGCTAATCGTAATTCCATGTATTGCACTGCTCTCTTTTTACTGTGAAAATACTTTTCCCGTAGCCAAAATGTCCCAATTCTATGTGAGTGGAGAATAAAATTGCCCATCCTTATCAGAGGCAGCTCATTAGCTGTGGGCTATGAACGGCACAGTCACAAAAGAGGACTGATTAACTCACCCACAAGGACTTATCCAGTTCCCAATATAATGTTGTATCTCTATGGATTTACCAATGGTGAAGATGACAGGAGACTGCTGGTTTTTGGGGGATCTTCCAGAAGGCGATGTTGATGGCCATGGTGCAGAGCAGGGAGGCTCATGCAGCAGGACACCCCCTCTGTGCTCTCGGGTGAAGGGGGCTACGCCAGGGAGGGTCTACGATGGACACCCAGATGTGCTGATCTCTGAAGCCTGTCGACGTCCTGGTCTGGAAAATATTTCTAGGACATAGAAAGTGTGGGACATTAGGGGATGACCAGGGTGGAAGTCATGGATATTACATTGGAAAAGCAGACTAGGATACAAGGGTTCAAAATTAACAATCCCATGACACATTGCAAGATGTTTGATCTTGCTTAGAAATCCCTCTACATAAATATTGTAACATTGTACTCTACTGGTGGTCAGTCACCTAAAGCTTCTGATCTCATTCTTCTTGGCAAGCTTGAGGGTCTTCTTGGTAGCCTTCCCTCTGTCGGAGCTCAGCCATGATGAGGACAGGAAGTGCCAAACCTTCTGTGTCTGCAGGTCTTGGATTGTCACCTTGTTGAGATACCTGGTGGGAGGGAACGTGACATCACACTCGAAACTGTGCTATTATTCCCTCAGTGTAAAGAGAGATTCTAGAAACGAAAACAAGTCCCTGCCAGCATAGCAGGGGTTGCAATGTTTTTTCGTTGTGGTATTTAAAGGCCCAGGGCAGTCAAAACCTTGATTTTCCTGTGTTTTATATTTCCACACTATGAGGTTGGAAAAATACTGTGAAATTGATGATAATGCCTTTTAGTGTAAGAGCTGTTTAAAAAGACAGCCTGGAATTTCAGCCTGTTTTGGTGGGATGGAGTTTTGGCCTGCCTGGTGACAATAGACCAATAAGAAAGAGAGTTCCAAACCTCTCTCCCAATAACAGCTATTTTTCCCCTCTTAGCAAAATTCTTTCAATTTTCATTGAAAACAATCAAGGTACTTAATTGTTATCCAGAAATGATTTGATATTGAGATCAAAACGGCAGCATTGGACCTTTAAGACAGGTGTTAAACAGCCAGTTAAAGGGGCATTTTAGGAGAGGAGGAGGCAAAGATAATATTTTGAAGTGTCATTGTAATGAAACTCAACCAGGTCTCCTGGGGTGAGGGGAGCAAAGCTTGATAATGTCACCCCTAAACTACTTTGGGAACAGCCCAGTATTTATAGGTCCTAGTTGTCCCTGCAGGTTCTTAACAGAACCTAAGAGGTTCAGTGTGCCACAAATCATTTTTAAACATGCCAATGGAAAGTATGGAGTGATTTCAAAAAGATCTTGACTTAAACAAAAGTCATAATAATTACAAGGGATGATGGTGTGATCTGCCCTGCTGCTTACCAGGAAGGGTGCCCCCAGAGTTGTCATGGCACAGCTGGATGCCCGTCAGCTCCCCTAGGGGAAAGGGTGTGGTCACCAGGAACAAGTCCACACCCCTTCTCTCAAATACTGGTTTATCAGGGTCACTTAGGTGGTGGGGCTCGCTTTCCCCCCTCTGTGCCAAACAACTTGACTGTAACCTACATAAAACAATACTCTGATTAGGAGCATGGATACTGGTATTGATATTCCTATGCTAAGTAAACTGACCACAGAAATGAATGAAGGATCTATTCAGTTACCACACCATCTTACATTGGCAGAGGTACCCGCCTCTCCGACTGCCAGTCTGGACATTCAGTAGGTAGTTATAACTGGCACATGGGTGGTTATCCTTCAGGAGTGTCATCTTCCTCTGCGAACAAAACAAGTGTTTCAGTGAGTGTGTGTGTATGTGTGTGTGTGTGTGTGTGTGTTTGTACACGCCTTGATAGACTCACCCTGGTGAGTGCTCCTCCTGTCTGCATAGCAGCCCAGAGCAGATGACCAGGTACAGGCCAAAGAAGGCAGAGAGCAACACCACCACCACATAGTTCTCATTCACTTTTGAAAAGTACTGAACTGTAAGCTGACACATCCACGTAGTTGGGCATCACAATGAAAGAGCTCCCCCAAACGATGTCAGGTGGTTACACAGACAATGTGTCATCCTGGGAGTTGACTGTATACCCACCTAGAACAAGACAACACAGACAAACCCAATGTCACAAACACACATACCTACACTGACCAATTGCGTTTGTTCATAAACTGATGTCAGCAGCCTCACCCAGCAGCCAGCTATGCTCCAGGTCAGCTGTTTAGTGTTCCAGTACATGCACTTAGTGGTGAAGGTGGTGATCTGTAGTGTCAGGCCCTTGCTCCACGTTACGTTAAACAGACTGGCATTCACATACCAGGTGCCTATTTCCTTTCCATCATCTCAGGGGTGACCAGCCAGCGACAACCCTCTGAAAGACCACAGTAGGCTATGAACATGGCTTACTCTGTACCACCCAGACCAAGGCAAACCAACAGTACCTTTGAGAGCCCGACCTCCAATTACAGTGTGAAATGTCGGATCGACATGTCTTAAAGCTTGTGAGTCACCATGAATATCAAAGTAGTATGAATCTACGTACATACCAGTCAGCTAGATTGACTGAAAGCAGAAGCACAGCGGATGTATTGTTATGCCTAGCAGTAATTATGGTGGTAAATCCTCCTCCTACCTGTTTGTCTCAGGACGGTACGGTGTTTATAATGGGTGTCATTGGGTGGGGAGCCCAGGCCCAGCAGCAGCTGTAGGGACACATTGACACTGGGCTCTACGGTGAATATGACTGTGATGTTGGGGTCCGTAGTATTGAAAGAGGTCCCAGCCCGAGCCCCTTCCTCCAAGGACACAGTCGTGCCAGAGAGCACAGGGAGCATCTGGGCGTGGCAGAATGATCTATGAGAAGGGAGAGAAACAACCAAACCTATTTACATTGGTTTCCTCATCTTTGTTAGGGAAACGAGGATGAAATGACAGCAGATTAAAGTTAAAGAAGTTGGCCTATCCTGTAGCCTACCTCAATTAGCTCTGTCAATTTTTGTACACTGATTTCCTTCAATCCATCCCTTAGTACAGTAGTACACACTGTTCCTGTGATATTTTCAGTCGACGGAAATGGGTTGCCTATAAAAGTGGTCACCTGAGAGGAATAAAAAAATGTCGAATAAAATACTATTTGCACAACAAAACAGCATCATCAATGTTGTTTATCGTACAGACCTGTACATTAACAACTGAGAGGTTTTTTCAGAGAGGAATTCAATGCAGAGAGAAAGATGGAAGCTTGATGTATGCATCGTCCTCTGGCCCTAGAACCTTGTTATCCATTTGTGATGGGGTGAGGCTGAGGGAGACGAGACAAGAGTCAGGTGGCTCACATTCAAGTAGAGGACAGCAAGACGCATAGTTTTACTGGTGCTAAGTAGAACCATATATGGTTCTTTGATTTGTCCCCATAGGGGAACCCTTTTTGTTGCTAGGTAGAAACCTCTATGAAGGGTTCTGCCTAGAACCCTTTGATCCTCTAAAGGTTCTATCTAGAACCCTCTATGAAGTGTTCTACCGAGAACCCTTATATCTTTGAAGAGTTCTTCCTAGAACCCTCAATGAACGGTTTCCACCAGTCTTATAATCCTTTAAAATTAAACTCTTTATGACAATACATTACATTTATCATAAGGCCTTTCTTTGAGGGCTTAGTTATACCCTAACACAGTGGTGTTAAGAAACTCCTGGTTTACAGGCCACATTATCCTGGCTTGCAAAGTGATGTGTAGTTCCTATTGGAATCCAGCCAGAGTGAGGATATCCAACAATTGGCAATTTCAATCGCCCACAACTCCAGAATCAACACTGAATTATTAATGGAATACCAGATAAATACACAAATATTCCCATATAGGTACAGTTTAAAACATTCTCACACCAATCTTTTACATTTATCAGATTACTCAAACTCCGAATGCTAAAATGTTATAAAAATAAAAATAATAATAAACCTTACTCAGATTAAGAAGGGTTCTATGTAGAACTACGGTTATGAGTATGAAAAAAGGTTCTAGGTAGAACTATTTGCCCTTACAAAAAACCATTGTCTTTCAAAAAGGTTTCTTCAGATGAAAATGGTTCTTTGCTAGAACCCTATCCCTCCAAAGAACCATTTTAGAACCCTTTTTTATAAGATTGTAGAATTGGAGGCTATGCCAATGAGTGAGATGGAGGAGCCCCCGGGTTGTAAACACTAACCTGATCTGGTAGATGCTGCCTGTTGGGTGCTTCATGAAGAAGGGCTCATTAGATTCTGTGGTCACCACTAAGCTTTACTGCCTTATAAATCTCAAAGGCCAAATCAAACATTTCCTTGTCCTGTTTGAAGACAGCAGAACATCAGCGATGCCCTATCTATGACCTCCACTTTTGTCATATGTCCCAACACTAAAAACAGATGTATACTGTTGGTTTACAGTAGTATGTAGGCATACATTAACATTTTACATGCACCTACTGTGGAATAAAGATGAAAGTTATAATTGCTTGACCCACCACATTAGTGTCACTGTCCACGCCACATCTTTTCATTTTGAGAGTATGACTCCCAGCGCAGTCGATGATGAGGCTAGCAGTCGTGTTATCTAATTTCAAATTACTTGGAAACAGTAGCTGGGCTCCCTGTAGTAGAAGCTCAAGGTATTTTATCTGCTGAAGAAGGGAACACAGGTTAGGCCCATTAACCAGATTAAGCACTATCACTTATTTAATCATATTCACTGTTTGCTGATTTGATAACAATACATCTCTGTGGTGAGAGATAGCACTTTGACTGAAAGGTTCCAGTGGCCCTAAACTCTGTAATCTAATCCGCTGACCACACCCCTCTTACTACATGTCCATCGTCATTGTGATCTTTACCCCGTTGGCGTCTGTAGGCTCTCCTATAGCCATTTCCATTCTTTCCAGTTCCATTTGAGCCTCCTGAAACGAAACAGAGGATAAGACTATAAAACTCCCAACCACTGAAAACTATAATTGTGACAAATATCACACTGCACTTTTTAACACAGCAGCATTTCTGACCTTGAGGGGAGCTCATCCATATTGGTCACCTTATTCTCCATGCTAGACAGACTCCTTGACATACCTGTAGGATAAGAGAGAGGGGGGAGAGAGAGAGAGAGGGAGAGAGAGAGAGAGAGAGAGAGAGAGAGAGAGAGAGAGAGAGAGAGGGGGAGAGAGAGAGAGAGAGAGAGAGAGAGAGAGAGAGAGAGAGAGAGAGAGAGAGAGAGAGAGAGAGCGAGGAGCGAGGACGTTTAGTTCATGGAAGTACATGATTGGTTAAAACGGTGAAACAAATTTGCCACCATACTTCCCACCAACTCACGGTTGACTTTAATTTGATGGCTTCTCTGGAGTCTTGATTTGCCACTTGCTCCTTGTTTGTCCTATGGAAGTCAATAAGAACCATTCAAAATCACAATACCTTTACTGACACTGCACCATAGGATTACAACAACGGATAAAGCCCACTAATAAAAGCCACTTACCATACTCTTTGATGCATTTGAAGAGAAATTCAAATCTGTAGAACAAGCACACATTTCATGCAGGATATCATTGAGGCCTCTACACTAAATAAGGAAAGAAAACGTTGCAACATATCTGTTTACAATAAGAATCAGGACACACTATATTTTTTTTTAAGGCATGTTAAAATGGGGTTACTGAAGGTGTATGTACCCAGGGTGCAGAGGTATCCACGCCGGGCACTGCAGTTGGTTGAGGTCACCAGCTGAAAGGGATCCATCATCACATATGTGCAGAGGAGCGGGGTACTCCCATTCCCCTTAGAAGGACCATTCTCTCCTGTAGCATTATACACCACATACACATGAAACAATTATTTGAAAAGCTATGAAATGTACTGTTTTCCTTATAATACTGTTATTTTAATATTCTGTTTTCCAACAACAATGTATTATTTAAAATGTCCTTATATTATAGCCTGATGGATCAAGTGTGAAAGCTTGGTTCTAAGCTTACCCTATGGCTATGTTCCAAGACTATGGTGGAAATATGGTTATATTATATGAGCTTATGAAAATAATGGATTTCGCTGATATCATTTGATACTGATAATCTGTCAATAGTGAAGACGTGCTTCTCACATGGTAGCTGTCAGAGTTTCCAGTTAAGACATGCTTGTCATTTACAAAGTGCCTCTGTACAGCTCAGAAATTCCTTTATGACCATAAGCAGTGGTTTAATTATGATTACTAAACTTTAGCATTTAATTACATTTACATTCACGTCATTTAGTAGACGCTCTTATCCAGAGCGACTTACAAATAGGTGCATTCACCTTATAGCCAGTGGGATCACCACTCAAATTCAATTCAATTCTCATGGTTCACGAGAGAGCTTAAACCTGAGCAATCAGCAGTTGAAACAATAACAAAGCGTAATCCCGCCACTGTTTCACTAAAAAGCTGAGGGATGGGGCTAGAGAAATGTACCCACTGGGCAAAAACTGGTTGAATCTATGTTGTTCCCACTAATTTCAACAAAAAATTCAAAGGTGATGAAGTTGAATCAATGTGAAAAACTGATTGGATTATTTAAAAAGTCATCAACGTAAGGGCATTTTGTCATTTTTTTCACCCAACTTTTAATATAAACTCAATGACATGGTGACATTTTTCTTTTGATTTCATGTTGAATTCATGTAAGTTGACAACTCAACCAAATGTAAATCAAAACTTGACGCGGAACTGATATCTGTGTCCAGTGGGTAACCACTGTCAAATTAATAGACAGGCCTATGAACACAAGGACTGGCCATCCATGATATCAACGTTATAGTTTTAAACATGTTTTGAGGCTATACAGTGTTTTGTTTTACATTTAGTTTGTTTACAAACATTGGAGTAAAACAAGCTTATATTTTGGGTTTTGATAGGGGTACGACACTTGAACTGAGCTCATGAGGCATTTATAAGTCATATTCTTCAAGAATCAATGGATACATATAATTAATTTATAATTTATGTGGTCCTCTGTAGCTCAACTGGTAGAGCACGGCGCTTCAAATCAAATCAAATCAAATCAAATTTTATTGGTCACATGCGCCGAATACAACAGGTGCAGACATTACAGTGAAATGCTTACTTACAGCCCTTAACCAACAGTGCATTTATTTTAAACAAAAAAGTAAGAATAAAAACAACAACAAAAAGTGTTGAGAAAAAAGAGCAGAAGTAAAATAAAGTGACAGTAGGGAGGCTATATATACAGTAAAATAAAGTGACAGTAGGGAGGCTATATATACAGGGGGTACCGTTGCTCAGAGTCAATTTTAATCGTCCATTTTATTTTATCTTATTTGTGCTTGTAACGCCAAGGTAGTGGGGTTCGATCCCGGGACCACCCATACACAAAAATTTATGCACGCATGACCGTAATTCGCTTTGGATAAAAGCGTCTGCTAAATGGCATATTATTATTATAAGTCCAAAAATATATGTAGCTACAGCAGATTGCCCAGTAATTTTTCAATTAGAGCTATAGAAATCAGTGTCAAACAAAACCTCTGCAAAAGAAAGGGTACAGCCTGGAACCATAGTATAGAGTGGTTTTCTAGTGGTTTACCAGTATTTTACTCACCAATCACCGACCCCTGGTACTGCCCTAACACCCCCGTAGCCACCCACCAAGTGAGGTTCTCTGTGTGTCTCTCTTTTGAGAAGTCCTGAAGAAAGCTCTTAGTCTTGCAGTTCAGGGCCCTCAGAAGTTTCCCTCCTCGCTCCTTGCAGGACTCCTGGGCTTGAGACCAACTCTTTGGCTTTTGAGAAAACTCATAGGCCATATTCCTGAACACATGTTTGAATTCTATAGAAGTGGCATTATCTGCATCATCTTCACTGCATGGTTACTGACGTGTAGATACAATCCCAACAGAAATCCACAAAAGAAAGAGGCTTGTATGAACAAATCCATTATAGGTGGTAGAGATATGGTAGCCTACAAACTGCAACAGTACTGCTCTCAGAAGAAAGGCACACTGCCCATCTTATGGAAATTAGAAAGCTTTCTTTTAGAAAAACGGTGAATACCTCTTACTACATTAGGAAAATCACTGCAGACACTCAAACAACATGCAAAGTGAAAAAGTGCCTTTACGCCACTCAAGGGCAGAAATGTTGAAGAAAAACCTTTCCCAATCTACTCCACTTTACAAGTCAATTTGATGTAGCCTAATATTGACATTGAACAGGGTTGTAACAATACATCTTTGGTTTTCAATTGGTTTATGAAATTAATTTAGGCTCATACGCTATCCTTTAATTTTAATCGTCCATTTTATTTTTATCTTATTTGTGCACATTTATGCAGAGAATTACTAGAGTTACTAATGAGTCCTTTGTCATATTCATATTAATTTGTTATATTCATCATAACAAATTGTAATGTTTATTATGCAGAATCATCATTGAACTCATCATTGTGGTCCTCTGTAGCTCAATTGGCAGAGCATGACGCTTGTAACGCCAGAGTAGTGGGTTCGATCCCCGGGACCACCCATACGTAAAAATGTATTCACACATGACTGTGAAGTCGCTTTGGATAAAAGCGTCTGCTAAATGGCATATTATTATTATTTAACTCTTATTTGACATTTTCAGAGCTGCCTTTGAACTATCGCGAGATTACATTCAGGAAGTGATTCTCGGCAATGTGAGAGAAAATGCTTCCAGACATTTTCAAAGTGATATAACATCCATGGCGGGACAGCTGAAGGTAACATCATTGATGAAACAGTGATGTTTTAATCGTTTGTATTTGTCATGAACAATGTTTTGACTATTTGGTAAGCGAAACTGGACAGTAGCCACTTCTACGTTAGCTACTGCAATCAGAGTGTTGTTGAATGAAGTGAGCTTGCTAACTTTGCTTGCTACCCTGCGGCTAGTTAAGCTTGTTCATGTAACTAGTCTTTGTTAAGTGATAAGCTAGTTAACTGTTTGCTGGATGCTGAATGACTAGACAGACTCAGGCATGCTGAATTATACCCACTGGGTTGTACGCATGGGTTGTTAAAAGCTGGTAGTCTCTCTGGGTATTCTGGTTCACTCTCCCTCATCTAGTGATTGAACAATTATTGCAATTTCACCTGATGTGCTTCAACAACAGTATGCCAATTAGTAAACATCATATTTCCAGTTTATTCCCATCACATTGTTTAATTTTTGTTTGCAGCGTCTGAAGGACGCAGTGAAGATCATAGGGTCCGGCAGCGTCCTGTTTTGTCTCCTACCTTACCGCTGTGGGAGATGAGCGCTTCTACGCCAACCAGCTCATGCCCTTGCTGCAGAGGATTATGGGAGCAGAGACAGCCCATGTCATGGCTGTGAGGTTCATCGGCCTGGGTCTGGTGCCTCAGAACCACTACCAGGACCCAGCATCACTGGTTAGTGTGGAAGGAGGTGTCCTCTAGCCTGGCATGCAAACTGATTTTGCTATGTTCGACTGGTTTGACCTGGCTAGGTTCATTCCTGTTTGACTCCTCACTTACACTGAATTGCCTTTGTGCTGTCGTAAGATTAGAACGGAATGTATGCTTTGTTTGAGATTACCTTCACTCCCACTGTCTCATAACTCAACTAGCTAGTCAAATCTAATTTTAAACCTTTTTAATCTAAGTTGTGACTGTTCTTTTGGTCACTGTGTACTTCCATGGAATTTAGGCAACATTTATACCTGGTGTTGTTAATTCTTATCTCCAGGAAGTGAACGTCATGGGCCGTAAGTTCAAGAACCCCATAGGGATAGCAGCAGGATTTGACAAGCATGGGGAGGCTGTTGACGGGCTGTATAGACTAGGCTTTGGCTTCGTGGAGGTGGGGACCATCACCCCCAAACCCCAGGAGGGGAACCCCAAACCACGTGTGTTCAGACTGACCACTGACCAGGCGGTCATCAACCGGTACGGTTTGAATGAATAAGACATGGCTACTGAACCATGGCATGGCTGACTGTCATTCATTATAGACAAATGTTTTTAGCTTGTGAATTCTGTGTTGTTATCAGGGTGTTACACTGCCACCTCCTTGCGCTCGCTTTCATACTCTGAAAGGTGCTGTGAAATGAGATGCCATGGCATGGTTATACATATTCATGAGTTGTTAGAACACAGTACTTTGCGTATATGAAAGGACATATTGGTTGTCAGAGAAGTTCATCCTCAAGCTCAAGAAAAAGCAGCCCAGATCCAAACGTAAATCAGGTATTTGTAAATAATTGTTACACAGTAAAGAAGTCTGCATGTTGTCATGGCTGTCTATGCTTGCTTGACATCGTTCTAAACATTTAAGAGCAAACCACTGGGGAAAAAAATCTGAACCATCCCATTTTCTTCAGGGATGGGAGCGATAATTTTCTGTAATTTTCTTAAGTGTTTTGAATAGTAAATTCTAAACAGGCTGACTGACGTTGACACTGCCCTAGCACAACAACATACACTACCGGTCAAAAGTTTTAGAACACCTACTCATTCAAGGGTTTTCTTTATTTTTACTATTTTCTACATTGTAGAATAAAGTGTTAAACAAATATTTTATATTTGAGATTCTTCAAATAGCCACCGTTTGCCTTGATGACAGCTTTGCACACTCTTGGCATTCTCTCAACCAGCTTCACCTGGAATGCTTTTCCAACAGTCTTGAAGGAGTTCCCACATATGCTGAGCACTTGTTGGCTGCTTTTCCTTCACTCTGCCGTCCGACTCATCCCAAACCATCTCAATTGGGTTGAGGTCGGGGATTGTGGAGGCCAGGTCATCTGATGCAGCACTCCATCACTCTCCTTCTTGGTAAAATAGCCCTTACACAGCCTGGAGGTGTGTTGGGTCATTGTCCTGTTGAAAAACAAATGATAGTCTCACTAAGCCCAAACCAGATGGGGTGGCGTATACGCTGCAGAATACTGTGGTAGCCATGCTGGTTAAGTGTGCCTTGAATTCTAAATAAATCACAGACAGTGTCACCAGCAAAGCACCCCACACCATAACACCTCCTCCATGCTTTTATGGTGGGGTGGGAAATACACATGCGGAGATCATCCGTTCACCCACACCGCGTCTCACAAAGACACGGCGGTTGGAACCAAAAATCTCCAATTTGGACTCCAGACCAAAGGACAAATTTCCATTGCTGGTGTTTCTTGGCCCAAGCAAGTCTCTTCTTCTTGGTATTCTTTAGTAGTGGTTTCTTTGCAGCAATTCAACCATGAAGGCCTGATTCACACATCTCCTCTAAACAGTTGATGTTGAGATGTGTCTGTTACTTGAACTTTGTGAAGCATTTATTTGGGCTGCAATTTCTGAGGCTGGTAACTCTAATGAACCTATCCTCAGCAGCAGAGGCGGTAACTGGGTGTTCCATTCTTGTCGCGGTCCTCATGAGAGCCAGTTTCATCATAGTGCTTGATGGCTTTTGCGACTGCATTTATTTATTTTTTTAACCTTTATTTAACTATGCAAGTCAGTTAAGAACAAATATTCACTTTTACAATGACTTACCCCGGACAACGTGGCTGCCCTAGGGACTCCCAATCACAGCCGGGATTGTGATACAGCCTGGAATCGAACCAGGTCTGTAAGTGGCGCCTCTAGCACTAAGATGCAGTGCCTTGGACTGCTGCGCCACTCGGGAGGCCAGGAAAATCACTTGAAGAAACATTAAACGTTTTTTGACATTTTCCGTATTGATTGACCTTCATGTCTTAAAGTAATGGATGGACTGTCGTTTTCTCTGCTTATTTGAGCTGTTCTTGCCATAATATGGACTTGCTCTTTTTGCGAAATAGGCTATCTTCTTTATACCCCCTACCTTGTCGCAAACACAACTGATTGACTCAAACGCATTAAGAAGGCCCACCTGTTAATTGAAATGGCATTCCCAGGTGACTACCTCATGAAGCTGGTTGAGAGAATGCCAAGAGTGTGCCAAAGCTGTCACCAAAGCAAAGGGTGGCTATTTGAAGAATCTCAAATTTAAAATATATTTGGATTTGTTTAACACTTTTTTTTGGTTACTACATGATTCCATATATGTTATGTCATAGTTTTGATGTCTTCACTGTTATTCTAAAATGTAGAAAATAGTAAAAATAAAGAACCCCCTTGAATGAGTAGTGTATTCTAAAACCTTTGACCGATAGTGTAGTTGGGTTAATACAGTGAGCTCCAAAAGTATTAGGACCATGACAATTGTGTTGTTGTTTAGGCTCTGTATTGGGACAATGACTATGGTTAAAGTGCAGACTGTCAGCTTTAATTTGAGGGTATTTTTCGTCATATCAGGTGAACCGGGTTTAGAAATTACAGCACTTTCTGTCGTAGTTTCCCCATTTTAGGGACCAAACGTATTGGGGACAAATTCACTTACAGTATGACTTATATTAAAGTAGTAAAAAAGTTTAGTATTTGATCCCATATTCATACACACTTTAATGACTATATCAAACGGTGACTCTACAAATTTGTTGGATCCATTTGCTGTTTGTTTTGGTTGTTTCAGATTATTTTGTGCCCAATAGAAATTAATGGTAAATAATGTATTGTCTCATTTTGGTAAATTTTATTTAAATAAGAATAGAATAATGTTTCTAAACACTTCTAAGCCATTAATGTGGATCCTACCATGATTACGGATAATTGTCGTCGTGAATTTCTCATCTCTCAAATTCAACCCTAAGCTTGAATCATTACAGAGGTTGTAAGGCTCTGGTTTTAATCATCAATGATTCAAGGTCCACAACCCACAAGTATTATCTGTATATTTATTCCATGGGAGCTCTGACGCAAAAACACAAACATACGATTTTATACCTCCTGAACTTGACTCCTCCACCTTTAGGTGGCTTTTCCTAAACAGTTTCCCCTTCCCCTTCACCCTTGAATGTTTTACCCTCTGTTAGTGGTTGACACTTACAAGATAATTCTAACATTTATACTGTATTTGGGGTGAAATCCTTTAGTCGTCCATTCTTAAAAATCCAAATTAATCTAACAATCCACCCCTTTGACTAAATATTCCCACATTCAGGATAAATGTATTTGCTAAACATGATTAATCTCAGAGATCACACTCAGAACCTAATAAACATTTCATCCAATTGCGGTCTTTCAGGGTCCAAAATCCTCGTCATCCACCAAGCCTGGAGGATAGTTTTTCACATTCCCTGGTCAGAGTCCGAGTCAGTCCATCTCTCATCATTGTTTAGATACTGCATTTCACCAACACCTGACTCACCAATTCTCGGACACAGGGAACAAGACAACAACCACATAATACAAGAATACCCATACAAACACTGACCGCTCTAAGATGGTGGCTGCTAGGGTTTTCCATTTACCAAATATTTCATCAAACCACCCCTATCTCACAATGTACTAACTTCTGAGTTCAGTTCCATCCCTTCATTAGTGCAGTTAATTCTGTAAGAGCTCTGGTGATCTCCGTCCCATCCAGTGTGGTGTTGTTAGGGATAAATGTGCAACAATGGCTTATCTTTCTATAGACACCGTCCTTCTGCCTGATCTAGAACCAACCTCTACCCCTAAGTCTTATGAGCGGGATGTGCGGATAATCGCTCAGAGATCCCCTTTACTGCATCTCCTAGTCTGATCAATAAATCGTTGTTGGTTTTTATATAATTTATCCAATCCATATTTTTGTTTATTGTCACCCTACCAGAAAAAATTTTGTAGTAAAACTCTCCCATATTTGATTCTAGGAAGCTTTGTATTCGTCTGGAACACCCCTGGGGATGCCTATACCATCTATCCAAATTGGGCTCTTCCTTCCTGACCTATATTTCTTTTCTCACCACACATCAGTCAGAGGGATGGTTAGGCTCCTAATTTTTTTCCTCCTTCCTTATCTAAATCAGTCACATTAATTATCTCCTTACAGCCATCAAATCACCCAGTTGCGGGTGCCATTTCTATGTCTGTAACACTGATATTTAGCTGGGAGTTAAAGTGAATCTGGGTGGGCTGGCCCAGTATATCAATTTTACCACAGCCCAATCCCTGGCAATTTGGCTAAACCAATTTTTGATTGGACCCCCGGGTCTAATACACAGGAAACATTAAGCCTTTCGGCATTGAGGCGGTCAACATTGTCGGTCGCCCAATGGGGACATGCATAACAGTTGGTCTCTCCCAAGGCCCACTATAGCGGTATCTTCATCCACTTGTAACCAGATTCTCATCAGGGACCCACCTCCACTTCCCCTTGGTTCCATTCTTGGAGGAGAAAAATCTTTCATAGTGAACGGTGTTAGTCGAATTGACTCCTGGATCATCCCTGGGACTGGGATTTTACTCGGTCTATTGCTGTTAGTGGATTAATGACAGTACCTGTGCTTTCGAGCATATCTTTTGACTCCAATCAAATGTAATCTTAGACAAGTATCCCATCCGTATTTGTCCGTGCTAGCCCAGTAAGTTATTTTCGTATGTCCCTCTTTAGTGACCCCCTATCAGTTACTACCATCTCCGTGGGGATGTCGTTATACCTTCTTATCCTCCATCTGGACGTCCAGCCCCCCCGTCTCATATCTCCGTCCCCAGTATGTCTAAATACCTGCCAGGAACAATCCGCCAGGGACTCTGAACATAAATACAATGGGATTTTATAATCCCACCTTGCTTCTTATCTGCCTGATAAGATCCCTGATCCTAATTTCTGAATCTTACTCCCACCCTTCTCTGACCCCTATTTTGTAGATCACTTTCGTCCCTGAGGACGTGTCAGTATGCTCGGGTTGCTTCCCTTTTATTTCTTAATAATGGTAAGGCCATAAGCGTAATTGGTGCGAGGTGGTGGTGGATCTTGACATACCAAGACTAGTTGCCGAGACTATGATGCAGCTCAGGGTCACCCATATTACCCAAACCGTCCAACCCTCTCCTGTCTTGAGTCCTTCTGCTCGGTTACCACCCCATACTCACACCTAGGAACACACTACAGTGATGATAGGTCTGGGTAGGGAGATCTTCGTTGACAGAGGTGACCCCGGACCCTGTGGCCCCAGTTCTGCTCGCCAACTCTGCGTGTGCTAAGCTTTGGTGCTTGTATGTGGTCTTACCTTCTTGCAGTGGGGTAACATGGACCCAAGTTCCTCTCTCTGCTATTCTAATGGCCAAAGGTGGTGACCAAACATAACCTGTATAGGGCCCTTCCCAGGGTCAGGCCTGCTTCCAGTTTTTCACTTCTAGTGACTGGGATGCTCACCAGTCCCCGTTGGTTAGATAGTGGGTTACCTTCTCCTTTAGTTCACCTGTGGGGCACAAAACCTCTGACATACGGGTGTGGTTAATAAACTATCTTCACATGTTCAGATTAATCTAACAATTTCTGACTGCATTCTCTTTTAGACTGTATCTAAAAACATTATTATTTTTTAAAAGTATTTTGTCCTCCCTTCGAGTATATTATTTAATCCTAAATTAGCCTCTTCCCCCTCTTGACACATAGTTCCTGCTCATGTGTCAATATTCTTTCACTCTACCTAACATTCCCTTAGCGTAATTTATCAACTAATTGCCCGGCCGTTTTCATTTTGAGATTGTCTTTTGCTTCGTTATTGCTCCTCCCACTTCCTTTTTGTCTTTTATGGCGGCTAAATTCGACTTTCATTCAGTTCAGAATCAATTAGTAATCCAATCAATCAATCTCTTATCTTCAAAAAAACACTTATGTTTAGTTCAACCTCTGTTCTGCCCTGGGCTCTCCCGGGCTTGGACCTGAACTGATTGTTGGACATGACAAGTCCATATTTAGGTCACCTAAGTCTTCTGCCTAGCAACAAAGAATAAAACCCTCTATGTTCAGTGGGATTAACCCAGTTATCTCTAATAGCCCACCAAAAAAACCCCCATCATCTTTAAATCACGACCAATGTCATATCCTCTTTACTCTCTACCATTTGGGTAACATCCCTGATATAATGTATGCCTCCCTAGAGTTCCCAATGATTTTACCATGGGCGCCATTTGCCTTCCCATAGATAAAGATCACTTAATTTACCCGTATGCAGTACATAATGGAGTACCCAAGCTTTACAGCAGTCTATCCTTACCAAAAAAGCTCATCATTCTTCATCTAATTTTTTTTTCTCTAGTCCCTATCTACCTGATCCTATTGCTAAATCAATGATCAAGGCAATAGTTGTCTGCGCCTTAGATTGTACATTCCTCTGATTACTGCAGCTTATTCCATTAATTTTGGGTTCAAATATCCCCCAAAAAACCGTTCCATGAACTGTTGAAAATCCCCTAAATTCAGCCATAACAACCCTTTATAAACATCATGCTGGGTGTGTTTTTTTATTTGAAAAACCCAATTGAAAAATAACAATCAAAAGATAGTTAGGCTCAACGAATTTGGTAGCTCCCTCTTATGACCCCTAAATACGCCCCACTTCACTACTGCTCCCCCTTGCCCTGAGCAATATTCCAATGAGAGATAAGCTTAATCTCTTTCTCCTGGTTCATACATTTTTGTTAACCTCTCAATTACCATCCGTAATCTAAAGATGGTAGTACATACAAACATGATACAGATATCCCCAGTCCTAACCGCCAGAATAATGTTTGTATCAATTCCCAATTCCCTTTATAACTAATCCATAAAATCACTCAAAATTCCTCGAGTTATACAAATGATTATTTAATTGATTACTCTAAATCTGCCATGTTGATCTCATTTCAAAATGATCCATTATCAATTATTTGATCCACCCCCCTAAGAAAATCTCTCTCCCCTTCTATTCTGGAGTTCTACCTCTACCAGCTAACTTCCCCTAGTGGCCATTAAATACTCAGCTCCCGTATGTTCTTTTTCTTACTCTATCTGTCTACTATTCCGCTCATGATGGATTGCATCTCTCTTGACCTCAAGCTACCCAAGTAGTTCCCCATCCCACTAAAAGTCCTCTTAATATTCCTGCTTATTTCCTTGGTCATTTCGTGGGTCCTCTGTAGCTCATGCTGGTAGAGCACCTGGCGCCTTTATACTTATGCCAAGGCAGTGGGCTCGTCCCCGGGACCACCCACACACACAAACATTTCTGAGGGATCATGACCGTAAGTCGCTTTGGATAAAAGCATCTGCCAAATGGCACATCATTATTATATTATATATTTCCCTGTCCCTGGAGGCTCATAGGTATGCCATATACTGTCTTCCTGTTTACATTCATGTACTTTGGAGAAGTCAGCATGTCGTTTGGTAATGTTCCCTTAAATTATTGCACAACTCAAAGTTATTTTCCCAACATATTTGCCGATCATTTTGCCCATGGTAGGACTGCTCCATTCGGCATCCCCTGCAACCCACTGCCCCGAACAGCTGTTCAATCTTTCCCCAACTAGGGTTTCATGACTGCCCTCTCAATTTCCCCTGTGTTTAGCTTAAAGCTTAGCTGCTAGACTCTCCAAATCCCTCCTGGATCCCTTATTTTTTTATTCCTGTTTTAGGGTGTACTACACCCTCTATAGCTCAACTACCCATCTCGCTGTGTCCACGCCTATATACATCCAGTGTGTCCTGGTGCTTGCTCCTCCCCAGCCCTTGGGTTCGGCAAGGCTATCAAAGGGTACTGGTCATCCCTTTAAACTGTGTATTTCCTCTCTACTCTCCCCCTGAGTTCTGTAATTTCCTTCTGTAAAACTTCTGCTTGTTCTCTCATCTTCTCGGTTTGTTTTACCTAACCCCAAACAGTTGCCTTCTCTCCATTTATTTTATTCTCTCCTCCTTAAACTGTGTACTTATAACCAATGTTTTTTTCAATCCATCATCCTAATAGTAAAAAACGATATCCCATTGTTCACATAACGAAACCAAATTCTTTTAGAATCCACCATTTATTTTCATCCAACTGGTGTTACTCAACCTATACAATAAAGTAATAACCATTTGAATTCATCAAAGCACTTCCTCTCAGTAAAAGTCTCCCAACTTCCACTTTCCCGCCAACCAGAGCCACAAATCATTCTCCTTGTCCTCAACTCAACCCTCACAATGCCACGCTACTTCAGCCATCCAATTTCTTGAACTGTTCTCTCTGATTCGCCCTAATCAATAAAACAAATACTTGATATCGTTGATAAGCATACACTTAAGGATGATATTCCACAATGTCATTCGTACTTGTAACATGGTTTTCATAGACCTATCTAGAATACTACTAGCTATCTTATGCAACTTTTTAATACCGTTAAAACTTTCTCTCTCCCACCCATTCCTATTGAATAAGTGAGTTTTTAACTCCAACCCACGCTCCAAATCTTCCCTTAGCATTAACCAACCAAATACTAAGTAGTATCCGGTTACCATTCATCTCAGCCGTTGAATTCCCTCATACACAATATTTCACCTTGCCAATTAAATGCTCAACACAACCATAATAGTTCAATGCAACCCTCTATTGGTTCTGCAAGGTCGCTCGCGGACCAGAGCGTCTGCCAAATGACCAAAAATGCAAATGTAAACTATCTTCTCTACTTCACTCATGACGTCGTCTACGTTTGAGTGGAAAGTTCATACATATGCATCGTTGGAATTTTATAGGTACCTCTCAAATAATCGCGGGTGTTTTTGCAATTCTTAATTGACACCAATCATTTTTTCAAATCATTTTACCCGTTGAACCAAAAATCTGACTGTCCTGATTCCTTTCTTTACCCTGCAGTCACGATGGTTACAAATATTCCTGTTACCGTAAAGCAAAACTCCGGCAAAAAAACACTTGCTCTCTCTAGCCCTCCTTTCGCTGTTTTTTTCAAATTCATTTTATATGCATCTGCCTAATCATATAACTTCTAACTTTTCAGATGCCCAATACATTCATACCTCTTCTCCCAAATGGATCCATAAAACATAATTTTTCGATCTCTTCCCTAACATATATCTTTCATCCCCACGTTAATTCTCGGACCTCTTTAGAAGATGTATTTCCCATGGTGGAAAAATAAAAATCCCTTCTAGTAATAATTCCGAGAAATTATTCTTCTAGGAGCTTCATTATTTTAGTGGTCTTGAGCCAATGTATGATCTGCTTTTGTAATTAACCATTTAAAATTATTTAACCCCCTAACCCAGAGTTTTTTATTTAAAACTCCGGTTTCATGAAAGGGTCTCGATAACCATTTTTTTCTCACGTGACCAAATTTTTTTTTAGCTCCTTCCTTGAAAAAATTCCATCACGTATACTGATGGATTCTCAAGTCTCACACGTACACAACATTAAATACAGTCATTTGCTAAACCTATTTGTAACCTAGAGGTCGTGAACTGCTCTAGTTTCATGAAACACACAGAGTTCTCAGTAAATCTCAGCCGTAACGCGACTTTTTGACCTGTTTTTTATGTATCCACAGCACACGACAAAAATCATCTTTCCCTGTTCATATCGGCACTGTACCAGTACAGTCTCAATAAAAACTAGTTTACATTGGTGATGGCCTTTCACCCCTGTCATTTTGGACTAGATTATTCTGGTAACAGCTATTTACCTAGGGTCAATTGCGGACCCTCCCGTTTCGTAATAATTTATTACTTCCTTGAGATTTTGGTAACTATTCTCTGCCCTCCATTCCAAGAATTACTATTCTCATACAAGTTCAAATCATTTCACCAAAATCCATGAATAAAAATTACTGACCTTTTCCTTGCAGTTTGGATTTAAATGCTTTTTCAAACTCGTGTAACGTCTTTATCGTTCATAAGAGTAATCACCGCCCGTTTTATAACCTTAACGTCGGAAGGCCAGGACTATTCTCCACGGATGCAATCACCCGCCGTGCACGGATTCGAAGTGTCCTTAGAACGAGAAAGACGTATTTAAGCTCCGCCAAAGGACCAATCTGTCATGTGAATTTCTATCTCTAATTCAACCTAAGCTTGAATCATTACCAGAGGTTGTAAGGCTCTGTTTTAATCATCAATGATTCAAGGTATTATCTGTATATTTATTCATGTGGAGAGCTCTGACGCCAAAAACACAAACATACGATTTTATACCTCCTGAACTTGACTCCTCCCACCTTTAGGTGGCTTTTCTAAACAGTTTCCTTCCCTTCACCCTTGAATGTTTAGTACCGCCCCCTCTGTTAGGGTGTGGGTTGACAATATATGATAATTCTAACATTTATACTGGTATTTGGGGTGAAATCCTTTAATCATTATTCTTAAAATCCAAATTAATCTTAATAATAATCTTGAATGAATTGTGAATAATGATGAGTGAGAAAGCTAGACGCACAAATACGGTATCATATCCCCCCCCCACCATAAAACTAAATGCTAACCTTCTGTTATTGTGGTAATGGTGAGAGAATAGATGTCTTGGGGGTATGATATGAATTACCTCCATCATTATTCACAATTCATTTAGGATTTTCCGTAAATGGTACATCCACATTAATGTAGTAGAAGTAAGCTAAAAATATACTATATTCTTATTTACAATAAAAGTGACTCAAATGACAGCCCTAATTATTTACCATTCATTTCTATTGGGCAAAGAATAATCTGAACAGCAAATGCATCCAACAAATTTGTGGAGTCACAAGCTTGATGTAGTCATAGCGTGCTATGAATATGGGACCAAATACTTAACTCTTTACCTACTTTAATACACATATAAGTGAATTTGTCCCAATACTTTTGTACAAAAAGTGCTGTAATTTCTAAATGGTTCACCCGATATGGATGAAAATACCCTCAAACTAAAGCTGACAGTCTGCACTTTAATTGTATCATTTCAAATCAAAAGTGCAGGAGTACAGAGCCAAAACAGCAACACATTTGTCACGGTCCTAATACTTTTGGAGCTCACTGTGGATGGAGCCACGTTGTTTTTCTTTGATGTCATGTAGTCAGTAAAATGAGAACAAGCATTCGTGATATTAGGCTAGAATCAATATGATTAATTCAATTTAGCATGGACCATATGCAGGTATGTGTGGTGCTCAGACTAACAAACCTCTCATATATTAATATGCCAGAGTTCTTCTTTGACTACTCGGTGTACAACAACACGCTTCCCAGAAGTTAAAGTCAATAAGAGTGCATAAGAAGAGCATGAAATAAAGGCCTCATTTCAATATGGTGGTGTTTATTACAGTTTTACTCCACTGACTGAAATTATTTTGCCAAAAAACACATCTGGATTTCATGTATCATGGATTTTAGTAATCAAATGAATTGAATATGCACTCTAGACAGTCAGGGATAAACACATACTGTATCATAATGGCATGATAAAGGAATGGATCCTAAATTGCTGATAGTTGCTTTTTTGACATGTATGGAATTTTGTGTATTACATAAACTTAACCTCTTGATTATGTTGAGGGTATGTTTCAGATATGGGTTCAATAGCTGTGGTCTTGCAGCAGCACAGGAGAGACTAAAGGCAGGAGAAGGCACCCAGGTAGAGCTGACTAAAGGTGCTAGAGAGACAACTCTGTTTTCTGTCCTGTCTGTCAGACTGATAGGTTTGACAGCGCGCTGATAAATGTCTCCAGGGGCACACAGCCAATTACCACTACACTAATCCTCTGCCCCTATTTTATATGGACATTATCTTTCCCCAGGCTCAGAGCGTTCCTAATACCAATCACACTCTGGCAGAGGAGCTTGTAAACGCACAAATGATTCTCCAAGTCGAAACAGTACTAGCCTATACTGTCTTGTATTGACAGACAAAAAGCAAAACAACTGAAATGTTTTTGTCAAGTGTTATCGACAAAACATTTTGACCTGTTGTATTTTAAACATTGCTTTATATCTTTAATGAAGAGCATTTGGTTCAAGTTTCAAGTTTGATTTAATTCAATTTGCCATATTTTTCAGTAAAATAGAGCATTAGTAACAAAATGTCCCCACTGATTTAGATTGGGACATTAAGCCAAAATCACACGGGGTGATGTCCGTCAACGGCGCTGAATTTGCGCGTGGCGCAGAACAGCAAGCATTAATTCACATAGACCACGTAGCGTAAACCAGTTATTAAGCCGTATTTGTCGTGGAAAGCGATTATAAAACAGTTGTATACTCTTGAAATCTTAGTTACCTCATTCCTCAAGTTTTCCAGCCATAGTAGCGTGGACTATATGCCCATGATCTAAATCAAAACAGGTAGACTGCTGTATTGTTTTCTCAAATGGGTAGTCTATTTGTCAGATAAAACCATAGCCTACAACCAATTTACTTTTTAACCATACAACTTTACTTAGCAAAGTAGGGAAGATCATAACAATACCTAGAATTCCCTTTCTACAAACGAACCACTCAATCTCTGGAACAGATTTCATTAATTTGAACTAAGGCACTCACTAACCATGCACATTGTTTGAACTGTATTTCAATCCAATCGGCTGTAAGCAACAACGGTGATACTGTCAAGATATGACATTGACAACGAGATATATAATTCAGAAACACAATCCCGTTTATAAATGTAGAATGTCATTGCGTTCATGCATTGCTACACCGTTTTTCATAAGGACTAGCCTATAGGCCTCCACATAATGTTGGCTTGCAGTTAAACTTATGAACACTAAATAGACACTTTTTAACTATACATTTCACAATTCCAGAGGTAACAATGCACCAACAATCTATTTTTGGACAATTTATCAGCTCATTTTACCAGCATTGTTCTGCGTAGACGCGAGAGAAATTTCTTGCTTCCCAACGTCTCGGGAATCACACCGACAGCGTATCGCAAAATGGTACGCAGCATCATCTGGATATGTGTGCAACAAAAGTTCAACATTCACCTTCTGCTACCGTTTCTGTCAAGCCGTCTCACATACAGTTTGACGACATACGTTCGATAAATCCAACTTATGCACCACAGAACGGCAAGTCTGCCTCCTGCAACTCAATGCTGCAAGGCGTAACACAGCGTTCCATTGGAAATTAATGGGACTTCTGGCATACCAAAACACAATGACTCGATGTGATCAAGGCGTAATTTGATGCGCTATACGCTAGTGACGCAGTGTTGACGCTTGCGGCCTGTCTGTTTTCTCTTAATTCACTCCCATGCATTCTATTTACGTTCTGACCTTAACCTCTCCCAGGGACTCATACTGGAATATATGCTGCTGTCTGTGTGTTTTTAGCTGGCTTGCCCTGGCATCAACCTGGGAAAGAATAAGCTGTCCCAGGATGCAGTGGCAGACTACCAGGAGGGGGTGCGGGCGCTGGGCCCACTGGCTGAACCTGGTGGTGAACGTGAGCAGCCCCAACACCCCAGGCCTCAGGGACCTGCAGGGGAAAAGGGGAACGCGAAAACTGCTGTACAAGGTCAGTGGCTGGCAATGTTTGACTGACCAGATATGATTTATTTATAACTTTATTTAACCAGGATGTCACACTCAAATGTGATATCATAAATTGTATTTATTTTATGTTTGTAGTGTATGTATCATTGGCTTTCCAGAGAGCATGTTGTTGCAACTTTTCCTTTATTGAAGTCTGGTGTTTCCTGTTCAGTTCCAACTTTGTTGACATAGCTGGTGATGTTTTAATATGGATTTCTATGTCAAAAGATAATTGACTTCCCATTTAGACAACATACACATCACAAAGCAAGCAAGCACAGCACTGTTTGGATTGAACACGATTAACCTTAGAGAAAACTGCTTAGGTGTATTGCTGTTGTTTGGGCTTCATGTTGTGCTGTACATTGTCACATCTCATTGACCTGTGTGGATGTGATGGATATCATTGATTGTGTGTCTGTGGTGGCTCATGTCTATATCCCTGTACCCTCCTGTCTTCCCCCCCTGTTCCCCCTCTCCCATCCAGGTGCTGAAGGAGCGTGATGCCCTACAGGGGGGGAGCAGGCCACCTGTACTGGTAAAGATCGCCCCTGACCTCACCGCCCAGGATAAGCAGGACATTGCTGATGTGGTCACAGAGGTCGGTCAGAGCCCTCACAGGGGTCAGTCAGAGGCCTCCACACAGGGGGTCGTCAGAGGCCTAGCCACACAGGGTCAGCTCAGAGGCCTGGCCACACAGGGGGTCAGTGAGCATGTAGTACTCCCCAAAGACGATTGGGGTTGCTTCACTTTGGTCATCCGGTTTTCTCCTGTTTCTCATCTTCCTTGCCACACTTCCTCACCCCACGTAGGTCAGCGTTTGTGTTCTGTAGGGGGCGCATATTAGGAGCAGTCTGCTGGGCCGTGGGGTCTTAGCCACAGGGACTTATCACCAAATTGATTTGAATGTATTAGTGCGCCTAAGCTCCTCTCCACTCTCTATGTTAAGGGGACTGGAGAGAGTGTTTCTGCTTTTCTGTGTTTATGGGAAGCGACAGACTCCAAAATGGGAAAAGGGAGACCGATAGGAAAGTACAGCAAATATTTGAAGAGTATTAGATACGCCACGCTAAATCTGTGTCAGACAGTCCATTGGTGAGCTGTGTCCAACATTGATGGCCAAATTTTGATCTTTTTCCCACTAATCTTTTACAATCACAGAGCTAATCTGATTGGTCAAAAGACCAATTAGTGAAAAAATATCAGAATTGGGCTTCCTGTCTAACGCAGCCTGAAGTGTATTCGATTCAAGTGTGCCTGGAACAATTATACGCTACTAACTCCAATAGAATACAGGACTCACTTTTTAACAGATGGGTTACAAGTGTCTGTATCATGAAAAAAGTTAGGATTTGTTCATCTCCAATTCTCAATGATTGGATTGCCTAAATTTGTTTGATGTGGTGTTATGGGGTAATGTCAAATAGGTAATCATGGTTTGTGTTTTAGCTTGGTGTGGATGGGCTGTTGGTGTCCAACACCACAGTATCCAGGCCTGAGACCCTACAGGACCCCAGAGTAAAGAGGTGGAGGGTTGAGCGGCCAGCCCATCAAGGAGCTCTCTACACGCACTGTGAGAGAGATGTACAGCTTGACAAAAGGTAGGTAGGCTCCGTGAAGGATCATCATCACTGCTGCAGCTGATACTGGCCTGATTGATTGATTGATTGTGGGCTGGGGTGTATAGAATGTTCTCTTTATTCACCCAGTATTGCTCTTTCTCATTGAAGGTAAGGTGCCAATCATTGGAGTTGGGGTGTAGCCAGTGGACAAGATGCCCTGGACAAGATCCGTGTGGAGCCTCATTGGTCCAGTTGTACACCGCTTTAACCTATCAGGGTCCACCAGTTGTCACCAAAATCAAAGGGAACTAGAACAGCTTTTAAAGTAAGTGTGAACTTGCATGTGTTTTTTTAATGTGACTTAATATGTGGTTTATCTAGTCAAATTGCTTGTATTTGTCGGGATTCTGACGTTATCCTATGTTTACAGAGAACAAGGATTTGCAAGTATATCGGATGCTGTTGGAGCTGACCATAGAGGTGCTGACGGGAGATTTCAACAACAGTCTAGAGAGGGACAATGATCAGGATCAGTCGGCTCTACAGGTTAGACTGACTACCATACAGACTGATGCCTTTACTTGAAGTCTATAGTACATGAAGTGGCTTGTAACGACTGGCTAGAATGATATCTTTGCACACAAATAGTACGGCAGTAACAGCAGTATTGGGAACCTGCCCCATTTCACGGTTCTTACTGCATCTGTTGGTTATTGGCCAATGTAACCGTAAGAATGGTTAAGTACCAAATGACACCAAAGTGCTAACAGTATTTTGACATTAGCAGTCACATTGTCATGTAATGTATGTAAAAGAAAATCGAATGTTTTAAAATGATGTTAATATAATGTGTGCTCTATTCAGAAATACTGTGTGCTTATTTATGTAACTATGTGAATATAGAAATTGAACATTTGTTCACAAAGAACTTGGTTTCCATTCAGAGTGCTTAACTGCAAGTCCCTTGTAAATCGCTGAACTGCTACCCACATAATGGAGACCTCATCTGAAATTAGAAATCACCTAGCAATGAGCGGAATGACAATTACCGACAATTACCATTTAACCTTGCGGAAGTAGTCAGTTAAACACTGAGGAAATATAACAGCTTTGACATTTAAAGAAATGGCAATAGCACAATTACTGGCCTAGTGTCAGAAGGCTTTAAATACACATGATCACACTGTAAGATGGTAAAAACTGCCTTAACTCTCAGCAGTATAGCACTATAACTGATGAGAAGTGTACCAGAATAAGCTTCAGAGGTCAGTGACAAAGAGAGCCAAGTCCAAGAAGTTGCACTGATGGTTCTTTGTCCAATTCCTGACCTGTTGCGTACGCTGAATTGAATTGTAATGCCTCCTGTTATGAGTGTAATGTCAAGGGGGTACTTTATGTATGTTAAGTCATATATATATTAAACCATATAGTTCAGCTATTTGAGAAACATGAACCTTCGAGCACACGCCTCAGGCAATAATAAATGTCCATTTCAATTCTTATGTCTTGACTGTCCATATCTTATTTTGATATTCCACACTCAATGTGCATGTTTTTGGGTGGCACGGGAAATGCTGTAATTGATCATCATAATCCTGGTACTCCTGTCATTCTCAGAACCTCGCTTGTACTTCTTCTCCCCTGCCAACATCTGGTGTCTTGGAAGTTGACCTCTTTAGAGATGATCCACTTCATGGCCCTTAAGGCCTTGTGTAAACCCTGTATGGTATTATAGCTCTCCTTCAGTAGTTACTCTCTCACCTCCCCCTGAGCAAATGTTTCTGCCAGAGTTTGTCCATTGTACATATATATTTCCATGTCAGAATATCCTCTCACCACTACTCTCCTGAGTGAGTTTGATAGATTCCTAGGGTAAAGAAGGTACTGTTCTTTATGTTGAGTCCTTCCTAAGGGATCATGAGAATTCAAGCAGGCACAAAAGCAATCTTGCTTCCTCTGATATCCATGTTGACTGAATGTCTGGTCTGACTGCTGGGTTTTGATAAGAGAGGATTGATATAGGGGAATTGTAATGCTTATAAAAATGGCCTTTGTCTTCTCCTTAACTGAACTGCATCTCTGCAGTATAAGGCTGTGGGCACGGCAACAACCCATGGCTCGTGATTAGATATCAGCCTGGCTTAACTCAGAGGCACTGTACTGTAGCATTGTGGGTAAATAAATGTTATTCTTAGTATGCTCACACGCTAACACATTTCCTGGAGGGTCTCCCTGACTCCGGGAGTCCTGCTGACGATCTATTGGCCACTGCTGCTGATCTCAGAATACATGTAGGTCAGAATGGACCACCTGTGGAGTGATCCTTCCCTTCCTCCAGAGAGTCCAGTCTAGACAGACTTACTCCCCAAAAGCTGGATTTGTCAGAAAATGAGTGTGTTGACGGAGAAGACTGGCACATAAACAAAACAGACCCATCTGATAATCTGAGGAGAGACCACTTGTCAGAGATACAGTTTATAGATGATGCTCTGTGTATACAAAACATGACAGACTGACCAGGTGAATGCTATGATCCCTTATTGATGTCACTTGTTAAATCCACTTTAATCAGTGTAGATGAAGGGGAGGAGACAGGTTAAAGATGGATTTTTAAGCCTTGAGACAGTTGAAACATGGATTGTATGTGTGCCATTCAGAGGGTGAATGGGCAAGACAAAAGATGGAAGTGCCTTTGAACGTGGTATGGTAGTAGGTGCCAGGAGCACCGGTTTGTGTCAAGAACTGCAACACTGCAGGAGTGTATCAAGAATGGTCCACCACCCAAAGGAATTTTTACCATTTATGCACCTGCAAATTACCACGTGAGATAAATGACACAGTAAACAAGAACTTGCCTCAAACAAACAGGCAATTTTTTTGACTTTGAAGTGAAAAATCTCAATTTCAGTTAGGATTTTTTTAGGGAGGGGGGCCTGCAGTTGTTAATCAAACAAATACATGTGTGAACACGTTTTTCTTTTTTTAAACTTATTTAAAAAATAAATGGTTTAAGAGTGTCATTATATATGACTGTATCTGTACTTGTCTACAGTCATCAGGTGTGCTGTAAGTGTGAATCTTTGCCTGCTGTCAGCAGTGGTTCATAGTCACCCCTTCTCCCAGATGGTGTGATTCAGCTCCTTGTGAGCAGTAGCAGCTGTGTGGAGACATGTCTTGACAGCTGCCCTCAGGCCCCAGGAATAGCACTGAATGCCTCTAAGTACTTACCTTCTTCGATTTAGGCATCCTCGTTCGTTCAGAGAAAACATCACTACAGTGAGTCAGTCCACCAACATGTGGATACCAAACACATAGACTCGCCCAGAATCTGCAGCAAAGCTTGAAACAAAACAACAGCTGCTCTCTGTTCCTGGAGCATGCAAAAGAAAATGGACTACCCTAATTTATTTTGGGTCCTGACTCTTTGACTTTCCCTGAACGAATTAGAAGACTCGTCACATAGCCCCCATATGTACACTCGCTGCTGGCAGAATACACTGCCTGTGTGGCTACAATATTCAAATTGCTGGTCTAATTTTTGTACTGATGTCCCCTTCCTCCGCTCTCTTGGTCCAGTCCAATGATGGTTCTCTCTTCCCTCTTTTATAGATGATGTGGTTTACTTAAATGTGATATTTGTGTTTTCTTGATGTGCATTGAACAGCAAAGTCAATAAACCATTGTTTAACTCAAAGGGACTCTTATCTAGTTGTTTCAAAAGCTCCACTCATAAGATACATCAGAATTGAGTAGAGCTGAGTCTTTTGGATCATTGGTCTTTATTAAACTAATGAACCTTGAAGGGTGATCCGATAGTGGATATATTGAGAATACAGGATAAACTGTAGTCACGTAAGGTGGTATTTTTTATACTGTTTCTCAATGGCTGTGTTTACACAGGCAGCCCAATTCTGATCTTTTCGAGCTGATCTGATTGGTCAAAAGATTTGAAAATGTATGATTTCGATACATTCCCTTTAGTAGAATGTACTTACAGTAGTAAAACCCAGTGTGCATTTAACATGTAAAATTCAGAATAGGTTGCAATACAATACAGAAGGGTATAATAAGGCTATAGGTATTTTCCTCCCTCTTATCTTCTGCAACACTTCTGGAGATCAGCTACTGTATCCATATCGACTCTGTAGGTGGAGAGGTATCATCACCATATCAATGGAAGCTTTACATCTACCCTAGCTGATCTTTGGCTCGATGAGAAGGCTGCTGAGAAACATCCAGTTCCCTGGCGTTCAGTGAGAGTTAAGATGCCTTGGCTTTGAGTAGACAGGTAGGTACCAGTGTTGTAACTTTACTGTAGAGATTCCTAGTGAGAAAGCCCCCAGAGATGTCTGTAGGCCTGGGTTTACTCCTGGCCTTCCATACAGAGTTTTTCTCTCATGTTTTACAATTGGGTTTTAAAGTAGGAATAGGTCAGACCGATAGGATGACATAAACAGAGTACCTGAGGAAGGAATGACAGCTGTATCCTTTCAGGTCACCCACCTCACCTGGTGCTCTGTGAGTGTGCCTCTGTGCTCAGTGTTCAAGAGGGTCAGAACGGTTCTGCTGCTATGCCATGATACAAGGAACCTATGGCATCGTCAAGCAGTTCACAGCATACAGTTGAGCAGATTACACGACCGCATGTTGGAATGTAGTTTGATTAAGTGGTTGCTACTCAGCCTGGTGTCTTATCCCAGATGGCAGTTGCCGAATTTTTGATTTTATTCAGGATCCCCATAAACCAGCGGCAATGGCGACAGCTAGTCTTACTGGGGTCCGACACATAACGAAAAGACATTACAGACAGAAGACTTGGCAATTTATATACATTTAAAAATAAAACATTAACATGTAAACATTCCAGACTTATATATATTAACTACACCAAAGACAGACTTTAAAAATCAAATAAAACAATACAACCAAAGAATAATAATGTGTGTGTAGAGTGTGTTAGAGTGTGAATGCCAGGGGAGACTGTGTCTTGGTCCTTGCAGTCACAGGTGTGAGATTTGAGGGTGTGCCATCCATACTTCCCTGCCCATTATCAGCTACTCTCTTGTTAGAATTACACACAAACACACACACACAACAGCTCTGAATGTATGCAATAAAAGCAACGGACAAGGTTGTAAAATGCTATTGTGGGTCCTGTACTAATATTTAGGTTCTATTTTATCTTTATTTAGCTATGTCCTGTAGATATTTGGGTGTTATATATAACAACACAGCTGCTGATAACCCAAGAAAACACACAGTACAGAGCCATGCAGGAAAACCATGGGACTTCAGCTGCTCTTATCAGCTCAGGAGAGTGTGAAACAAACAGGCTAGTAGAACATGGGAGACAATAGTACTAATGGTGGTCCAGTGGCTGACAGGGTAGACTGCTGTTTCATGTTATCAAGTGAGTTCTTCGCTATATCTAAAGTTAACTATGGGGAAAACAGCCATCTCAGACTTTGACAATCTCTTTATCCATCTATCACGCTCTCTCTTATCACACTTGCAGTAGGATGGTGGGTCTGTGAAAATCTGGAGCTGTGAGTGGAGGATGTATATAATCTGTGTTTTTATGCTTTTCAAAGAAGACAACCAGTCTTTCATAGTTATTTCACAATCCTTCCCCTAGATTATGTGCCAAGTATGACTAGGAGGCTGTGTGAATAATCAAGTTGACATGGCGGTTAGCTGGGGGAGGGGAGGTGGAAGGGAGGGGGGGAGTCGTAGCCTACCTGGTCTCGCCGAGGACACACTGTCCTGTCCTTGCTCTGCTGTGATCGTATGATGCAGGCATCCTCATATGACGTCCATATTGGAAACTCAATTATCCTTCAGGTTGAAATTACTGCATCTCTATTGTTAATTCCAATCGTTGCCAGGGGACAGAAATGTGTTCCTTGATTTTATTGTCTAGCTGATTGTTTGGGATTCACTCTACATTTCTGTCTGAGTTTTGAGTGACACTTGAGTCATTGTTGGAGTGAGGAGGAAAAGTAATAAGCATTAACTATGAATGTAGCTGATTTCAAGGCAAATAATGGGTATGAATGTATTGATCTATTAGTCTGAGAGGAGAGTATGAACTAGAAACTCTTTGCTGACACACACAATAACAAAACATCAAGTCCCTGACCCACATTTTAACTATTTGCTGGATAATGGGGAAAAAATGTCTTTAAATTAGTTAGATTTTTATATATTGAGCTCCCGAGTGGCACAGCGGTCTAAGGCACTGCATCCCAGTGCTAGAGGCGTCACTACAGACCCTGGTTCGATTGCAGGCTGTATCACAATCCGGCCGTGATTGGGAGTCCCAAAGGGCGGCGCGCAATTGGCCCAGCGTCGTCTGGGTTTGGCCGGTGTAGGCCGTCATTGAAAATAAGAATTTGTTCTTAATTGACTTGCCTAGTTAAATAAAGGTACAAAAATATATATACAGTGGGGAGAACAAGTATTTGATACACTACCGATTTTTGCAGGTTTTCCTACTTACAAAGCATGTAGAGGTCTGTAATTTTATCATAGGTACACTTCAACAGTGAGAGACGGAATCAAAAAAATCAGAAATGTTTTAAGTAATGGATTTGCATTTTAGTGCGCGACATAAGTATTTGATACCCCATGAAAAGCAGAACTTAGTACTTGGTGGCAAAACCTTTGTTGGCAATCACAGAGATCATATTCTTGTAGGTTACACCAGGTTTGCAACACACTGCAGCAGGGATTTTGCCCACTCCTCCATACAGACTCTCCAGATCCTTCAGGTTTTGGGGCTGTCGCTGGGCAATACGGACATTCAGCTCCCCCAAAGATTTTCTATGGGGTTCAGGTCTGGAGACTAGCTAGGCCACTCCAGGACCATGAGATGCTTCTACTTACGAGCCACTCCTTAGTTGCCCTGGCTGTGTGTTTTGGGTCGTTGTCATGCTGGAAGACCCATGACCCATCTTCAATGCTCTTACTGAGGGAAGGAGGTTCTTACCCAAGATCTTCGTAACCGTCCATCCTCCCCTTCATGCGGTGCAGTCGTCCTGTCCCCTTACAGAAAAGCATCCACAAAGAATGATGTTTCCACCTCCATGCCTTCACGGTTGGGATGTGTTCGGGTCGTACTCACCATCCTTCTTCCTCCAAACACGGCGAGTGGAGTTAGACAAAAAGCTCTATTTTTGTCTCATCAGACCATAACCTTCTCACCCATTTCTCCTCTGGATCATCCAGATGGTCATTGGCAAACTTCAGACGGGCCTGGACATGCGCTTGCTGAGCAGGGGGGGACCTTGCGTGCGCTGCAGGATTTCAATCCATCAGGCGTAGTGTGTTACTAATGGTTTTCTTTGAGACTGTGGTCCCAGCTCCCTTCAGGTCATTGACCAGGTCCTGCCGTGTAGTTCTGGGCTGATCCCTCACCTTCCTCATGATCATTGACCCCACGAGGTGAGATCTTGCAAGGAGCCCCAGACCGAGGTGATTGACCGTCATCTTGAACTTCTTCCATTTTCTAATAATCGCGCCAACAGTTGTCACCTTCTCACCAAGTTGCTTCCATTGTCTTGCAGCCCATCAGCTTGTGTAGCTCTCACAATTTTATCCCTGATGTCCTTACAGAGCTCTCTGGTCTTGGCCATTGTGGAGAGGTTGGAGTCTGATTATACAGTGCAGTTCAGCAGGTGAACAGGTAAAAGTGAGATTAGGAGAAAGAGGGGCTTCCAAAAAACTACAGGAGCCGGAATTTTACTGATTGGGTAGGTGATCAAATACTTATTCCCATGTAAAATGCAAATGAATTATTACTTAAAATTACAATGCGTTTTTCTGGATTTTTTTGTTTTAGATTCCGTCTCTCACAGTTGAAATGACTTACCATGATAAAATTACAGACCTTTCTTTGTCAGTAGGAAAACCTGCAAAATCAGCAGTGTATCAAATACTTGTTCTCCCCACTGTATATATTTTCAGACTTTGCTACTGTAGACCAATACCATCTTTCCCTTCTGTGTCTTCTATATATGAACTATTGGCTACTTTCAGAATTTAAGCAGCAATTAATGCTCATCACTTTTCTCACTCAAACAATGATTCTTGTGTCAGTAAAAACGAATTGATGGTTCAGAAATATAAATGGATCGCAAACAAAATAAGCTAGATAATTAGCTCAAGTGCATATATTTCTGTTCCCTAGCCTCATCATCAATCCACATACAATACGTACATGGAGAAGAATGTCAGCAGGTCATTTTTTCAGAAACATATTTTATGGCATAGCTTTCAGACATTTTTACCTCAGCATCTTGGTGAAATATTAATGCCCATTGAGGGCATATGAGTTTACACCTCCTGATGTTCTGTTTCTAAACCTTGAGAGAGATTTTTTTTACCCCAACAAGACCTGTTTGGTATTGTTTGAGAGTGTTCCCCCTGAGCGATCTCTGACTCTGTTCTCTGCTACTCCTGCCAGGGCCAAAAAGAGACCCGGCCACAGGTGGACATTGTTTATGACCAATTAACAATTCATAAGCACCATAAACATAGAGGGGGAAAACATAGCAGACTTCACTTAACGATGGTAAGGTTCTCAGTGTGCCCTAGAAAATCACTCGCTGGCGGCATTGTTTTCAAAGACCTGATTTCCATGTGGTGTATATGAGAGTGGAGGGTGTGTGAGTGGAGCAGAGGTCTGAGATCAAGAGAACAATACTGCCCTGTTGTGACCCAGACTGAGATCACACACCAAGAGCCAAAGTTAGGTACCTGGAGACAGAGATAGGAACCAGAACCAATACACTATACTGCTGCGTTAGGATGTATTTATATTGACTGCCATCCATTGTGAGCCAAGTTGTTGTGATATAGTAAGTAGTTACAAAATGAAGTTGAACCATAGGCTTTGAGTCCCATAGTACACTAATGGACATTGGCTAAGGAATGTCTGGGGGAAAGTGGGCCACTGAGTGAGAGATTAATATTAGAAGGCTTTTCTTTTTGGTTGAGTTGGAGACGTGAATCCAACATAATTTGTTAAGTTGTCGACAAGTTAATAGGCTATTTATTGTATTTCAAAAGTGATATTGAATTGTGTTTGGTTGTCAATGCAACCAAATATCAACATTTGAAGAAGATGTATCTTCTGCTTGTATAGTTCCATCTGTGCCACTGACTTAGTCTGGCTTTAAGAAGACCTATCTCCTTCAAATGTTGATATTTGGTTGCGTTGACAACCAAACACAATTCAATGTCACTAAATATCATTACATTTGAAATCAGAGGTTGAAACCCTAGGCCTATTGTATTGTCTATTTCAAGTTGAATTCTGGGTTGAATTGAAACAACAGCTGTTGATGACTTTGCAAATGCTATATAAGCCTCAATAGCATCATGGATGTTATATGAGTGGTAAAGTATTTTTTTTGTATATTTTATATATTTTTTAAATATATTTTTATATTTTATATATTGTATATTTAATTTGTCTCTGTTAAACCTACCTTTAGGAATGACTTTGATAGCAACATTTAATCTATTTAGTTTTAAAGTGAAGATCTCTCAAGAATCATTCTCACGATAGCATATTGGTAATAGTCAGTGACTAATGTCATGGGCTGGGCTTGGTTAAAACCCTGGATGGGAGACCAAAGGGTTGCTGTAGATGGGTCCGTTCTCCAGTAAGGGTGCTGCCCAGCAAAAAAAATAATCTGATACTGGATTTAAAGTTGAAGAGTCTGACGTTGTTTTAAAGTGTGCAAATTCAACATATTTTATACAAGGTTTGTCTATGTTGGAATTTGGTTACCATGATGACATATTCCCGGAAGTTGAATTTCACCCTCAAAACAACTGTTTACGTTGATGACCTTTTTTCAAATCCTATGTATTTTTGACGAGATTCCACATCACAATGGCGTTGACAAATTACATTGAAACAACGTTGATTCAACTAGTTTGTGCCCAGTGGGAAGGCAATGCGTCAGTATTCATAGAATACTGTGATTGTTTAAAGGTTCTCCCTCAAATCCATTGTGCAGTTTTGTATGTTATGCTGAGGGTGGATGAATATTTTTCATATAGTGAATCGATCTTTGTCTTTATCAATGGAGCCTCTGATTGTTGAATGGCCTGTGTGGTGAATCACCCCACCTTCAGACAGACACTGCCCACCTGTATAGAGAACAAACCCGTGACAGCTCTCCAAACTGTGACTGAAGAACACTGGCTGGTTCCATGCAGGTGTCGTAAACATATTCAAATCTCTCGGTGAATAACAAATGCCTGAAGGTCTCTCATTTTGTTTACTGGCAAATGTACATTTGTTTGTTTAAAGCAAAGCATCTGTCTTTGTGACTTTTAAAAGTAAATAAAGGAATGAATGGTGATATTTGACAGGGAGGTTGTTTTGTTGAGGTTGTTCCAAGAGCATTATCAGTAGCTGACACTGTTCTTCCTGTTAATTGTTTGGGTCCTATTTACCTGGGTGGTAGTGAAAGGAGCTTCCCTCAGGCACCTTGCATCAGAAACCTTCGGCCTAGAGAGACAGGCGGATTAATGCCAGCCTGCCTAATCGCCAGAGTTGCTATAAACATGAGCAATTGCAATGGAGTAATGCACTTTTAAGCACTTGCTATAGTCAATCTGCTTTTCAACCTTTGTCTTTTGGTAGAAGACAAGCTAAAATCATATCCAATGCCTAATACAATTTCAAGATGGTCAAACATTTATTTATTGTGTAAGCGTTGTGAATGGGTAAGTTCACTAACCTCAGACTGGCTAGTCACACAGCGAGAGCAAGCAGCCTACATCATCTCTTTTTCCATAAAAGTGTACCACCTCACCAAACACAGTGTTGCAAGATGTCTACAAGGACTCTGCGTTTCTGTCCCTCACCAGCACACCAAATACCATGAAAATGAAACATCAAAAGGAACCAAAACATAATGCTTTTGCTACCAAAGATATAAATATTCCCATGTGTGTATTTCTTTAAGCTAAAAGTTGTCTGTGAATCACTTGGCAGGTTAAAAAACATTTAAAGTAGCACCTTGTTTACTATGGAGTTGCTCGTTGTTACTGGAAAATATACAACCTGTCAAGTTACCCCCGACAGTGCCTGAAATGAAAAATATTACCATAATTGGATTTCTCATCTTTATCAGGCAGCACATGGTCCAACTATTTGAGATTTGCAATTAGGCAGTAGGAACTTAACCATGAGCTGAGAACACCCTCTCATTAATGACTACCTTTCAGCTGAAAGGGAAAAAAATGGTTTAGAGCTGGTTGGGTGGCAGAGAGATGTCTGCAGGGGCAGTTTAAGGATGCAATTAGCCAGTAGCTGTAGAGCTTTCTCTTAACACAAAAAGGAGTTCCTATTTTCATCTCAACACATAATTAGATGAACCACAGATGGGCTGTCAATGTCCAGAGTGCCTGGGGAAATGAACAGTGCTGTCATTCTGGTGGCCACGGAGTCAAAGCGCTGGGTACATACAGTATGCAAACAGAGACCTACAAACACTGTTGTCAGACTGTTAGTTGTGCCATAATGATACAGGCCAAATTATAGGTCCACTTTTAGATTGTGAAATGAACAACACACAGCAGCATATTTTAATCATGCTTCTCTCTCTCTCTCTCTCTTCTCTCTCTCTCTCTCCTCCCCCTCCCAGTAAGCGGTTCTCTTGACAGTCCAGTGTTCTCCTGAGGCTTGCCTTGTGTCACATGACCAGCCATGTGTCAGATCATTTATGTCATGGTAGCGCTGCAGGAGGAATATGCTTTATCACATCTCTGCCAGCCAGACCTCTGCCTCTAATATTGCATCGCCTCTCCCCATCCATTTCCATCTAATGCTTCCTCGCAGCATATCCAGATTTCCCTCTAATTTGAGGAGGGAATGTGATATCCAAACAACCCCCCGCCAGCACATGGGAGTAAGGAGTAGCTTCCTGATTATATGCACATATACTAGGGTCTACCATTTGGTGATCTGTTTTCAGTAAAATAACACATATTCTGGGTTGGCATGGTCGTACATAAATTGTGATGGTAGATAAAAATCTATTATATCTTTTTTTTTGTACAACATTCTTAACTATGACATATCACTCATAAGGATTTGTGTGAGAGATCACATTGTAGACATTGTCAGAACTCTTGAGGCATCCAGTGGCTTGTTGTCTACAGCTTGCAGGGTGTTCCCTTCTCCACTAACGTTTCTCAAATGGAAGGAAGTTTGATCCTGATGGGGCCACAAAATGGTTGGTTCTAGTGTAGCTTGTAACTGCTGAGACAGTGAATTTCAGAGCAGAGGTCTGAAAGACATTTGGTACTGTCTGAACACATTAATCTCATGAGTGAACACCATTCAACTCACAAATGAAGTGTTTCCAAATGCATTTATTACAAAATCTGGAGATCATCATATAATGAATAATGCAATACTGATAAAGTTCTGTACAGTGTTTAAATATTGACAGCAATGTTCACATTGGTTTATGTACAAAGTCTCTCTAAGCTTGTAAAATATTTCAAAACAGATATTTTATTTTTCATGATATATCATCATTGTCATTGTGACAAAATGTACCAAACAGCTTTTTAGTACAGGTCATAGGAAATTATCCTGATTTCTTTGGGTGATGTTTATTGAAAATGCTACAAAAATGTTTATTTGCAGGTTTACTTTTAAGTCATGTAATTTTGAGCTAGATATTATTTGAATTTAAATACATTGATTAGCATTTATTTGATCAACATTGTATGAGTGCTGTAAATATATTAAGCATGTTTTTCCCTGAATAATAATTATTTTATACTCAACATACACTACCAATCAAAAGTTTGGACACACCTACTCATTCAAGGGTTTTTCTTTATTTTTACATTGTAGAATAATAGTGAAGACATCAAAACTATGAAATAACACATATGGAATCATGTAGTAACCAAAAAAGTGTTAAACAAATCCAAATATATTTTATATTTGAGATTCTTCAAATAGCCACCCTTTGCCTTTATGACAGCTTTGCACATTCTTGGCATTCTCAACCAGCTTCATGAGGTAGTCACCTTGAATGCATTTCAATTAACAGTTGTTCCTTCTTAAAAAGTTATTTTGAGGAATTTCTCCTTTTAATGCATTTGAGCTAATCAGTTGTGTTGTGACAAGGTAGGGGGTGTTACAGAAGATAGCCCTATTTGGTAAATTATGGCAAGTACAGCTCAAATAAGCAAAGAGAAACGACAGTCCATCATTACTTAAGAAATGAAGGTCAGTAAATACGGAACATTTCAAGAACTTTGAAAGTTTCTTCAATGCAGTCGCAAAACCATCAAGTACTATGATGAAACTGGCTCTCATGAGGACCGCCACAGGAATTGAAGACCCAGAGTTACTCTGCTGCAGAGGATAAGTTCATTAGAGTTACCAGCCTCAGACATTGCAGCCCAAATAAATCTCGCTTCACAGAGTTCAAGTCACAGACACATCTCAACATCAACTGTTCAGAGGGAACTGTGTGAATCAGGGCCTTCATGGTCGAATTGCCGCAAAGAAACCACTACTAAAGGACACCAATAAGAAGAAGACGCCTGGGAAATTTGTCCTTTGTTCTGGAGTCCAAATTTGAGATTTTGGTTCCAACTGCCGTGTCTTTTTGAGATGCGGTGTGGGTGGAACGGATGATCTCCTGTGTTTCCCACCGTAAAGCAGGAGGAGGAGGTGTTATGGTGTGTGTTTCTGTGACACTGTCTTATACTGTTTATTTAGGATTCAAGGCACACTTAACCAGCATGGCTACCACAGCATTCTGCAGTGATACGCCATCCCATCTGGTTTGCGCTTAGTGGGACTCTCATTTGTTTTTCAACAGGACAATGACCCAACACACCTCCAGGCTGTGTAAGGGCTATTTTACCAAGAAGGAGAGTGATGGAGTGCTGCATCAGATGACCTGGCCTCCACAATCCCCCGACCTCAACCCAATTGAGATGGTTTGGGATGAGTTGGACGGCAGAGTGAAGGAAAAGCAACCAGCAAGTGCTCAGCATATGTGGGAACTCCTTCAAGACTGTTGGAAAAGCATTCCAAGTGAAGCTGGTTGAGAGAATGCCAAGAATGTGCAAAGCTGTCATAAAGGCAAAGGTTGGCTATTTGAAGAATCTCAAATCTCAAATATATTTTGATTTGTTTAACACTTTTTTGGTTACTACATGATTCCATATGTGTTATGTCATAGTTTGATGTCTTCACTATTATTCTACATAAAAATTAAGAAAAACCCTTGAATGAGTATGTGTGTCCAAACTTTTGACTTGTACTGTATAATGTTCAGAGAACATTCAGAGATGAATGAAGCACGTTTAATAGGATAAATATCAACTTTACAGCTGCTAAACAGAACAGATTAAAGAGATGATTTGGTCTTTGTGGGTCATTCACACTCAAAACATAAGATAAGGCATTTATGAATTGTTCATTTATGTTTCGTATACATTTTTGCTTGTTGTACCATTCATTTTTCCTTGTGTAGACTGGCATCCATGAGATGAATAAGGTCATTTCCATGTAAAAGGACCCATGAACACCAACATGTAAAGTTCATAGGAGCATGTCAAATTGGGTGTCAAATGAAAGCGAAGAGTCTATCTTTTTTTTAAATTAAGGCCTATATACATTTTTCAACCATTTTCCATCCTAGAAATGAGGAATAGCAAGTGCTTTGATTTTCTGGAAAAGGAGGCTTAGAAAACATCTACCAGAAAAAGTCTTAAAAGGTATTAGAAATACATCAAAACACAATAATGTTGAAGTAAAGACCCCTGCCAACTAATATCAATACTTATATTTCGTTTTGGAGAAATGTTTCTGCCTTCTGTAAGTTTAAGAAACATTACCTTGTGCCTTAAAATAGTAGTCACAAACCACAGTCCGGGTTCACAAGTTTGGACAGCACAGTTCCGTTACAGTAAAGAAAAGTAGAGTATAGTTCAGTACAGTACTGCACCAGTAGAGTAGAGTTTAGTACAGTACAGAGTAGAGCACACTAAAGTTGAGTACACTATATTGTACTGTACTTTTCTACTTTCCCTACTGAACTCTATTGCTGTACTCTACTGTGCTGTACTTTTTGATGTCTAAACTTTGGAAACAAAGGCATCTATGATTGGTACAGATTTGATTTGGTCCAGACGACCAATTTGGTCTTGTTTGGGGGGGCAGAGCTCATTAAAATAATAGCCAGTGTGTAGAATAATTCAAATAACCAAAAGAGGATATTGTAAGTTTATACCTTTGTGTACCTATTTAGAATACACCACCATGAGGAGAATGACATTCATATATCCATAATTATGCATTTCTGTGTAAGTACAGATCAGGGACCCATGATGAAATTCTGTTACCGAATTAGTTACCAGGTATAAATCCACTTCACTTACTGTAGTTCAATAACCAAAATAGATTTTTTCAAGTCAATGTGTCATATCATAGCTGACATCCAATTTTTCTGCAAACATTGTTGAATCTTAATTTGGAACAGATATTTAACAGAGTTTCTGGAAAACGTGGACACATAAAAACTGAGGGAGATTTTACTGAAATTCTGTTTCCAAATTTGCATCTGCACAGTTCTTCCAGTAAATGTGTTTTTTTGTCCTTGTGCATTGTATGGTTGCTTAAACTTCAAAAATCAATGTTTTTTTGTTTGGCACTACATTTTAAGTGAAAAGAGTCTCAGTGCAATTCCGTTACCCATAACTATTACAAAAACATCAACATGTTTCTCTCTTCATTAGATTCAAAACATTCTACAATTCATTCACTCACATTTGATTAAGCCATCCTCATGAATATAATGTTATTATAGCAAAATAAAAGCTATTATTGAGAAAGTTCAAAAAATTAACATGTTTCTGGACAGTCACAAAACATGTCGCAAAACAAATGAAAACCATACATTACTTTTCACATCTCTATGAAAAAGTGCATGTTGTTAAGATATTCCCCGGAAACTCACCTAGTCCAATGGAGACGGCTTGAATCAAGATTTAAATGATGCTGGGAAGTAGCTGCAACTGCCTAGATACCGTATAGGTTTACTACAGTTGCGTTTCATTATTTAGACACAGTGAAAAAAATGGAAACAATTTTTTCCAGAATTGTGTCTTTTTTCTTTTTTCTTTACCTGAAGTTAAATGCCGATTAGATCCCCTCTCAACATAGTAAAGTTAAAGAAAAGGGCACTGGTTGTCTTTTCAAAATAGTTTCTAGGAGGTGGGGTTGGGAGTGTAGTCACAAGGTGTTGGGGGGGTGGTGGTAGCTCAGCCTTTCTCCCCGTGGGAAGGTGAGTGCTCCCTCCTGAAACAGCAGAGTCACTCCTTCCTGAAGCTGGCGCTGGTCTCTCACGCTGTCATCTTATCACATTACGAGCTGTTCCCAGTCAGGATCCAGAAGGCTGCGAAGGAGAAGTTGCACCAGGTGTAGCCCACCACGTTGCCCAGCAGCAAACACAGCGATGCGGGTTGAAGGAAGCCGTAAAGGCAAACGTCAGAATGCTGATCGATCTTGTCACGCCTTGATGTCAGAGAGAAGGAGGGTCTGTGTTGGCAGCCGCCTCACCTCCTCGACCCCCCACATTCCCCTCTGACATGAGCTTACGTTTGCGTGTAGCGGCGGATGCTGGAAGGACAGGATGTTGAATACCAGGTGCCGCCCAGAAGCGCTGTAAGTCAAAGACGGGGAACAGCAGGAGGATGCTGGCGTCAGAGGGCAGCGTGATTCCATCCCACAGGGGGGACGTAGTTACACATCCGGCTGCACTCACTGCCACTCCCAGTGTGAAGTTGTTGCTGAGGGGATGAGGGGGGGCCAGGGCCAGGAGGAAGCTGCCTGCCCAGGAGAAGAGCATGAGAAACAGGGTGCGTTTCCGTGTCACCAGGTGGTCCTGTGGAGGGGCCATAAGATGGCCACACAGCGCTCTACCGTCATCAGGAAAATAGTACTGATGGAGACAAACGTACAGCCAGCGAAGACTGGACCAATCAGCATGCAGGGCTGCCAGGGGCCCACCAGACCCCCCATGGGGAGGTCGTGCCCCCTGGTACCAGACAGGAGGGAGCTGGTCACCATCAGAGATCTCAGTGTAGACAGAGAAAGGAACCACCAGTACTCCAACCATCATGTCCGCATTTATGGCCAGAGAACTGTCAGAGAGAAAGGTCATGCAAAATTATATTCACAGTTCACACTCAACCGTACAGTACAAATCCCTGTGTCCTAAAAGCTGATTTTACATTCAATTCCATGGGGAAAAAATCTACAGTCACTGCGTGGAAATGGTTTTAATGGTTCTTGAGGAATTGCACAAAAAAGAATCCTGATTGTGACTGAACAGCATTGAAGATTGATTTAGTTCTCTGCTAAACAACAAGCACCGATCGTCTTAATTAATCCTGCCAATATAACCAATAAAGGGTGGCAGGTAGCCCAGTGGTTAAGCGCATTGGGCCAGTAACCGAAAGATCTCTGGTTCGAATCCCGGAGCTGACCAGGTTAAACATCTGTCGATGTGCCCTTGAGCAAAGGTACTTAACCTGTAAGTCGCTCTTCTGGATAAGAGTTTGTTAAATTACTAAAAAGTGAAATGCAAGCAATATAAACAAACTCTAGAAACAGAACATTTAATGAATTAACCTGAAACCTGTTTGAATATAAATATATAAATAAGTATTTCACCTTTCAGTGTCAAGAACACCAAAGGTTGTTCTTCCATGTCAGTGAATCTATTGCACACGTGTAAACATAAGCAATTTACATGTGACTACCATTCTCTCCTATCCAAATCAACAGCATCTCTAGACAGTAAATGAGCTCATTCTGAATCAGTTTGTTTGTTTGTTTACCTTTGAGGTATCCCTGTGGTGTGCGGACCTGTCTTGTCTGCATGAAGACTGTGAGCGTGACCACGTTGCCCACCACTATGGCGAAGGCCAGACTGACTTCATGAACACAATGGCCAGGGTAATGTGTTCAGCAGGCCACAGCAGCAGAAGGTGCAGAAGGGGGCCAGAGACTCGGCCTGACCCGGCCTAACCAGGGCTGCTGTTGTCAGGTTGGGGCACACAATCGCCTGTGTGCCCCCATGGAACACTCAGGTTGGCCAGGAGGTCAGTCATGGTAGTCCGGACAAGGCCCAGGGACAAACCTCACTACTAGGAGGACTTTGTGCTCCTGGTGCCCATGTGCTCGGACTGAGAGATGCTCCTGGAGAGACAAGCAGGAACATTATAAACCAAGGTAAACCATCAAACCTGTCCAAAGAAAAACTACAAACACTGCTATAACACATCATACAGAGTTGATTTGCATGATAACACTCACATCCCTGCTGTGCTATCTAGCTATATGTTTCCTAAAATGACCTACAGGTAACTGCCAAAATAAAGGAAACACTTGAGTAAATGAGGGAAACAAAGTTGATTGAAAGCAGGTGCTTCCACACAGGTGTGTGTGTGTGTGTGTGTGTGTGTGTGTCAGTCACCAGATGTCAACCAAATTAAACACTTATGGGAGATTCTGGAGCAGCGCCTGAGACAGCGTTTTCCACCACCATCAACAAAACACCAAATTATGGAATTTCTTGTGGAAGACTGGTGTCACATCCTTCCAATAAAGTTACAGACACTTGTAGAATCTATAACAAGGCACATTGAAGCTGTTCTGGCTCGTGGTGGCCCTATTAAGACACTTTATGTTGGTGTTTCCTTTATTTTGGCAGTTACCTATACAGTATGTTCTGCAGATGGGCACTGCTAATGACACCTCACAAATCTCCATCAATGGACAACCTCTATTATTATACAACAATAAAGAAAATTGCTTGCTATTGAGGTATTGAATATACTGCAAAATGGGCAATCATGACATATTCAAAGGAAATTACATGTACTGTATGCTTCCCAAATCATTGTAAGTACACTGTGTACCCCACAGGTTTATGTATGGTGTTTATTTTTTATAGTACTTCTGATATTAAATCAATGCATTGTTGGGAAAGAGCAAGCAAGTAAGGCATTTCACTGTACTTGTGTACATGACAATAAAAACTTGGTGTTGCACTGTACTGTAAATTTGTCATAAGCACATCATATTATTTTCAAAGGTTTTTTTATTCTGCATTTTTTATGATTATACAGATAACACAGACAGAACAGGTAGAGGACAAAACACACAGATCTCCTACCAAATCAAACCCACCCCAACCCTCCCATGCTCTAACAGAGACCCAACCCAAAACCAGACTCAAAGCAGGCATGATATACAATGAGTAATATAATCAAATAGTTAAAATATTGTAAAACAAAAAGAAAAGAAAAAATAGAAAAATTATTATACAAATTCTAATTTGGGTTGGTTTATGGAGTTGTGAAATTGTCTTCTACAAAGGATAGGAAAGGTTGCCAGATATTATAAAATGTAATTGCAGATCCCCTAACGGAGTGGCACATCATATTCTATGCACATCACACTGCTTGATTAGGGGACTTGTGAGATCCATTGTTTTGTTTCACTGTCATTTACAGTCAGGTCCAAAATTATTTGCACCCTTGATAAAGATCAGCAAAAAATACGGTATAAAATAACAGCCTGGCCTCAAAGACTAGACGTAACATAGTAAATGTACATTTGTTACACTCAAATTAGTACAGTATGATATGTTACGTTCACTGGGCATCGCGCAGTTTCTCTGGACCCCCAGCAAAGTATAGACTACCATACTGTTCATGGTTTCTGAAATTGCGACATCTACACGGCTGCCTAATCGATAGGCTAACAGACTATATGGTGTTAGGGCTTGTAGTATCCTATAGCTTGGCTTAATGGATACATACTTTTATTTGGTCCTCATTTTCTCATGTTAAGCCTAATGTATATGTTTTGGGGCGAAGCTATAGGCCTACGGTGTCGTAATGCTGCTATTTAAAATGTGGCTGGCGCCAATAATGTATCGACTTGTTCAGTAATTGAAGTGGGGAAATTCAACATTTCAAGATTGTAATATTAATTTTTTATGCAACAGCGTACTAAATCAGTACCCAATAGGATTTTTTTAGAATATACAACTGTCCAAAGCTATAGCCTATCTTAGCCAACCTGCACTCTCTCACAGCTTGGACAGAAAGTTTGTGCTCGTATAAAACCAGTCTATTAGTCAAATAATACAATCATTCCGGCTGTCAAAACAAACTAGGGATTTGTTTACATTTATGCAGACAACGCAGTCCAGCCTACTAGCTATCTATAGCTATGTACGATATTTAGCTGGTAGCTATTTATATTACACATTGGAACTCGGGGCTATCAGTCTCATCACTAATAGGCTTTTTACCAGCGGAGGGCTGCTCTCATGAGCGCCGCTGGGTCTCTGACAGTCATCAGCTTGGTTTTCTGGGAGAGGAGGAGGGCCGGCACTCTGGAGGAACTGTCACTATTCAAGGGGAGGAAGAAGAGGAGAAGCAAGCTCACGGTCATTGCCTGGCCCAGGCAGTGGGGTCTCTAGTGCTAGCTACTGCATAACTAGCCCTACTAGCTTCCACCTGCGATGGTGTTTCGTCAGACGAGGACGAGGTGGTAGCTTTGCGTTGCTGATGTGGTTATCTTCTGTAATTTGGCACGAGCTTGATCAGATAATGCTTTTTTGTGGAGTTTTTGTGCACCACTTTGTCTTGCCTTTTGTTTATCCATCTTGAACAACTCACTCACTCTCCATCTGAGTCAGACCTGATTCACCAAACTTCTTTGATCTTGATAGCCGAGGCAGGTTGCCACCGGCGTCGCTGAGAAATACACTAGATGCATGAAACTATGTTTGCTGTCTGATCAGCTACTACCCATGTTGATTGGACAACACAAACACTTTGCTTGCTACATGAAAAAATGAAAAGGACGGTTACTTAAAAATTGTATTATTAAAACTTTGCAACTACTTACCACTTTTTAGCTTCATTGCAACTACCTCCCTAACCCTAACCTTTAACCCTAACCCTAACCCTAACCTTCCAATCCTAACCCTAACCTTAACCCTAACCCCAGCCCAGTGGTTCTCAAAATCCTTGGGGCCGTGGACACTTTTTTGTGTAGCAAATTCATCAGTGACCCTCATAATCAGAGCACAACTGAGTGAGATAGAAAATACCATACAAGGAGTTTTACCATGATCAAAAAGGCCGGACAAACCAAGTCTCGTGGCCCTGAAAAGGAACATATTAAAGGTCCAACTCTTGCAATGGAGAGAAAAAAAGCATGTTTTCAAGCTAATTTCTGTAATTCTACACATTTTGTCACATGGCAGACAAATGTTTTGTTGTTGTAGCTATAAATCTAATATCCTGTTGTTCCCACACATGTCATGTGGGCAGAGAGAAAACCTGGCAGTTTTAAAAGACTGTCACCTCTCACAATAAACAGCAGTTCAGCACACTTCATATCAGGCGGCATTGTTAGCAGAAAACAGATCCCCCTTGTAGTGAATGATCATTGTGTAAATAAAAACATGGTACCAATAATTGCTTCTAATACACCAGATATACCAGCCCTTGAACCCGATTATGTTTTGAATCAGCATTTAAAAGCATTTTGAAACGGTCTTTGTTTGAGATGTACAAGTTTGAGGTAGCTTTTTTAAAGTGTTTTTCTCCAATTTATGCTTTGGCCACAAATACTGGAGTATAGGATGAGAGTCAACATTATTTGGGTAGGAGTTACCAGAACATTAATTTTATACAGTTAGATTTTCATTGGAAAATTACTTTAAATTACAGTGCATTTATGTTTAAAAAAATGATACATGAAGTATTGATTTAAAAATTTATAATTGGTGAGTAGTATACCAATATCCCTGTGAGTCTCCCAGGCCTCATGTTTGCCCAGGGTTTACCCCCTTAAATATATCTGAATTCTAGTCTGGACACAATAAGCAAAAAATGTGGAGATGTTTGAAATGATTCCCTTTGTTTTGGGCAATGATAATTAGTGCTGTAAATGTAGGGATAATCATTGAGTTGTTTTCACTTTCACTCAGATTCATGTTCTTGTAACATTTCCACATTCACATTTTTTTTCGTTTTCTTGCTTTCTGCTCTACTGAGTCAGTGTAAACAATTCATGATTTCGTTGCGCTGTTCTGTCAGTGTTCCCTCCAATTGCCTTTTCTTACTAGATGTCACCTGTCTCTCTTGATATCTTCCTTTTTTGCCAGCCAAGGGGATATTGTGTGGGAGATTGAAGGCAAAGGTATGTAGTTGTCTGTGGCTTAAACCAAACAATGGTTTCTGAACCACTGAGTACTCTTGGACTATTCGTTTCGAAGACAAGCATAAAAAGTTACGCAAAATTATTGGCACCTCTGTTTTCTTAATAATCTAGCATCCTCCCCTTGCGAGGATAATGTCGAAATGTCAACCCTTTTCCAAAAATGTTTTATGACTATTGGAGAGTTACATTGAAGCACCTTTTACCATTCCTCCATACAGAATATTTCCAGATCCTTGAAGTATCCTTTATCTGCTCTTATGGATTGCCTCTTCAATTCAAACCACAGGTTTTGAATAGAGATCAAGTCTGGTACGATGACATTTCAAAATGTTGATATTGTGATCAATATAACAATTTCTTTGTGGATTTGATGGTGTGCTTAGGGTTATTGTCTTGCTGAAAATGATCCACTTGCGGCCAGTTTCATATGCCCATTAAGGTCCTACTGTAAAATATGGAATTGGGTGGATCTTTTGTTATGGGGCTATTTTGCTTCCACTGGTCCTGGGGCCCTTGTTAAGGTCGCCAACGTTATCATGAACCTTACCAAATACCCAGGGGACATTTTAGCCAAAAACCTGTTTGCCTTTTGAAACTTGGCCGCAATTGGATCTTCCAGCAAACAATAACCCCAAGCAAACATCAAAATCTACAAGAAAACGGTTCACTGACCACAAAATCATCCTTTTAATGGATCTCAGTGTACCAGACTTGAACCTATTCAGAAAACCTGTAGTTTGAATTGAAGAGGTCAATCCGAAAAGCAGACAAAGGATATCAGAAGTCTAAGATTCTTATATGTAGGGAATGGTCTAAGATCCTCCCAATGTGGATTTCTCCAATCTTCATAGGGCCAAAAGACGGAAAAAGCTCGGTGTCGTTGGTACCAAATGTATGAAAACAGGGATGCTAATAAGACCCCTTTCTATCTTTTTCTAAGATTTGTTTTGTTACTTATTTAAACAAAATATTTTCTCTGAGCAACATGTATTAGTATAAATAATTCCCAATTTCCATAATATACTAATTATTATCCTTAAAACTCGATAGGCGTAACATAGTCAATAGAAATCTGTCTCCATCCATTCCATTATAGTATGTTATACATTTCATATGGTGTGTGTTCATTTGCAGATGTCCATCATCATTCCGTATGATATGTTATGTTTCATATGGTGTGTGTTCATTTGCAGATGTCCATCATCCATTCCGTATGATATGTTATGTTTCATATGGTGTGTGTTCATTTGTAGATGTCCATCATCCATTCCGTATGATATGTTGCGAATTACAATTTTATTGTCGTTACACATATTTTGCAGATATTTATCACAGGTGAAATATATTCTTACAAATCCTTAATTACAGCCAATATTAAGCAATGCAAAACAATACCACAACATCCAGCCAGCTTGACAGCTGTGTGGAAGCACTGGAGTCAGCATGGTCAACCATCCCTGTGGAATAACTTTACGACACCTTGTAGTTCCATTGGGCTGTTCTGAGGGCAATGGGTGTGGGGAGGGTGCAACTCAATAGGGAAGGTGTTCTAATGTTTGAGTATACTCAGTATGTGTGTATATATACTGAGAGTGTAGTATATGCCCTAAGTCTCTACACTCATATAAAAAAGGTGCTATCTAGAACCTAAAAGGGTTATTCGGCAGTCCTCATAGGAAAACCATTTGAATAACCCTTTTTGGTTCCAAGTAGAACCCTTTTGGTTCTTGGTAGAACCTTTTTGGGTTCCATGTAGAACCCTCTGTGGAAACTAGTGCTGAGTGATTAGTGGTTGAGGTCGATTCGGTTTCGGTTTGATTCAAAAAAATTATCACGTTTTTAGATTTTGGTTCCGATCATTAAAAAAAACATTAAATGCATTATGAAATAATTACATTTGTCACACCTACTCCTGCTCCCTCCCTCCGGCACTCGACGTCGCCGGTCTACTATCCTCCAGTCCTGGCAACCCACATTGCGCACACCTGGCAACCATCATTGCGCACACCTACTCCCCATCGTTAAGCACACCTGGACTTCATTACCACCCTGATTACTCTCCCTTCATATAGCCCTCACCAACCTCAGGCACTATTGGTTCTGTTTTCATGTTCAGATGCTGCGCTTGTTTTATAACGAACCATGTTTGTTATTATTCAACTCACCATCTGTACCTGCGTCTTCCTTACAGAATACTGCCTCTGAAATTATGGAAGCAGCAGATCATTACACCATCTTCGGGACGGTCGAGGAACAGGGTCATCTACTTCACCACGACCAGCTGGCTCTACTGGGTACGACCATGAAGGAGGTCCTCTGCGTTCTCCACTGCCTCGACACCACCAGCGAGGTTCTACATATCTCTACCACAGGTCGTCACAGTGAGCCAGTCCTCCAGCCTACCCAGCCGTCCGCCCAGGTCAGCGATGCCCGACTGTCCCTTGTGGAGAAGGATGATGGCACTCCATTGAATTGCCGTGGCTTCCTACTCCAGTGCTCCCTCTATCAGACCGGAGCCCCCACCACCGAGAGGTCCAAGGTTGCCATGGTTATTTCCCTGCTGTCCGGACGGGCGTGGGCTACTGCCGTTTGGGAGAGGAGCAGCTGGGTTCCTATGAGAGGTTCAGGCTGGTCTTCGACCATCCTCCAGAGTGGGAGGTGAGCGACTTTTCCAACTCCAGCAGGGTGCCCAGACCGCTGCGGCGTACACCCTCACCTTTCGGACTGTGGCAGCCTCCAGCAGATGGAATGAGCCGGCGCACCGCACTCTATTCCACAGTGGTCTGCGTGAAGAGGTCCAGACGGAGTTGGCATGTCGGAATGACAACATATCCTTGGACGCTCTCATCGCGATGGCCATCCGCCTGGATAACCTTCTTCGGGAGCATTGGTGTCCACCTTGCCACTCACCACCCTTTTATTGGCTGTCCTGAGGCAAAGCCTGAACCCATGGAGGTAGGGGCCACACTTCTCTGCGGCGACAGCTGGGGTTCTGTCTCTATTGCGGCCAGGCGGGGCACCAGCTTCAGTGGTTTCCGGTGCCCCGTGACCTTCCGTCTCCCAGGATCGGCGCGAGTATCCCATTATCGTTTTCCGCCAAACCCTTTCTGGTTGCCATTTCGCTGGCTGTCCCTCAAGTGTTGTCTCTACAGCTCTAGTGGACTCAGGTGCCGTGGGGAACTTTATCGACCAGGCCCTTGCCTCCTCCCTGAACTCAACTTCATACCCGCTCTTCTCTCCTTTCCCTGTCCAAGCCCTGGATATGCAACCATTGGGATCTGGCACAATTACTCATGTCCCAGCACCACTCACCCTCACCGTGGGACACAAGCACCAGGAAAGCCTTCCCTTCGTCATCATCAACACACCCGTACACAGTCATCCTCTGCCTCCCGTGGCTCCAACTCCATAACCCCACCATCTCCTGGTCAAAGATGCGTATCACCGCCTGGGGACCAGGATGCCGGAGGACCTGCTTTCCCACACCCTGTGGTTCCACATCAGTGGAGGGTCCTGTGCGTGTCCTCCAGCCCATCAAGCAGTCCTCCTGTATCATTGGCCCCATGTTTTGGGATGTGGACAGCCGCCAGGCTCTGGAGAGGGAACCCGCTCCTGCCCTCCAGCGCGCATCTACGTCCACACGGGGTGCGAGATCGGCTGTTGACCTGGGCACACACATCCCTTGCCGCTGGACACCCAGGGAGCACCCGCACCATCCAATCGCTCTCCGATAAATACTGGTGGCCCACCTTGGTGCAGGACGTTGCCCACTATGTTAACTCATGTTCGGTATGTACTCATTCCAAATCTCCCCGGCACGCTCCAGCAGGTAAACTACTTCCTCTTCCCGTGCCTCAGCGGCCTTGGTCACATCTGCCCATTGACTTTGTAACTGATCTCCCCCTTTCTGATGGGTTTTACCACTATTCTGGTTGTTGACAGATTCTCCAAATCCTGCGCTTTTCTTTTTTTTCACTCCTGCTCCCTCCAGCGCTCGACGTCACGGGTCTACCAACCACCGGTCCTGGCAACCCACATTGTGCACACCTGCCCCCCATCATTAAGCACAACTGGACTTCATCACCACCCTGATTACTCTCCCTCCATATAGCCCTCACAACCTCCGTCATCAGGCAGTATTGGTTCTGTTTTCATGTCCAGATGCTGCGCTTGTTTAGTAATTCTCCATGTTCGTTATTAAACTCATCTGCACCTGCTTCCTGACTCCCTGCATCTTTGTTTCAACAAATTATTTTAGAGCTTTTTAGGGGAAATTCCAAAGAATATTAAATTGCCAAAACATTGAAATCAGGGTCAACATCAATAGGAAATAACAAAATGTCAGTTGTGTGTGTATATAAAGTAGTTTATTTGACTTTATTTTTCATTCCTTAAAGTCATCTCATCTAGCAGCCAGACAACGTTATTTCTGTGCTCCCGGTACTGTCTTTGGTCATCCTATTTAGCTAGGCTGGCCTGCCTAAGTATGCTGCAGAGCTGTCTGACAAAATTAAAGCAAAGAAGCAACCTGGACTCAGTGGTAGACGTAAAATAGCAAAAGACATTCGGGACACTTCAATTATACTGAACTAAATATAAATGCAACAATTTCAAAGATGTTACAGTTCATATGAGGAAATTCATTAGGCCCTAATCTATGGATTTCATGACTGGGAATACAGATATGTGTCTGCTGGTCACATACAGTAACTGGTTTTTATTTTCTACATTGTGGAATAACAGTGAAGACAAAACATGTAGTATCCAAAAAGGTGTTAATCAAACTATATTTGAGATTCTTCAAAGTAGGCACCCTTTGCCTTGAAAGTCTTGCATTCTCTCAACCAGCTTAATGAGGTAGTCACCTGGAAGGCATTTCAATTAACAAGTGTGCTTTGTTAAAAGTTCATTTGTGGAATTTCTTTCCTTAATACGTTTGAGCCAATCAGTTGTTGTGAAAAGGTAGGGGTGGTATACAGAAGAGAGCCCTATTTGTTAAAAGACCAAGTCCATATTATGGCAAGAACAGCTCAAATAAGCAAAGAGAAACGACCGTCCATTTAAGACCGGTCAGTCAATCTGGAAAATGTGCAGTCACAAAATCCAAGAGCTATGATGAGACTGGCTCTCATGAGGACCGCCACAGGAAAGGAATACCCAGAGTTACCTCTGCTGCAGAGGATAAGTTCATTAGTTACTAGCCTCAGAAATTGCAGCCCAAATAAATTATTCAGAGTTCAAGTAACAGACACATCTCAACATCAACTATTCAGAAGAGACTGCGTTAATCAGGCCTTCATGGTCGAATTGCTGCAAAGAAACCACTACTAAAGGACACCAATAAGAAGAGACTTGCGTAGGCCAAGAAACACGAGCAATGGACATTAGACCGGTGGAAATCTGTCCTTTGGTCTGATGAGTACACATTTGAGATTTTTGGTTCCAACCGCCGTATCTTTGTGAGACGCATGTGTAGTTCCCACCGTAAAGCATGGAGGAGGAGGTGTTATGGTGTGGGGGTGCTTTGCTGGTGACACTGTCTGTGATTTATTTAGAATTCAAGGCACACTTAACCAGCATGGCTACCACAGCTTTCTGCAGCGATACGCCATCCCATCTGGTTTGCACTTAGTGGGACTATAATTTGTTTTCCAAAAGGACAATGACCCAACACACCTCCAGGCTGTGTAAGGGCTATTTGACCAAGAAGGAGAGATGGTTTGGGATGAGTTGGACCGCAGAGTGAAGGAAAAGCAGCCAACAAGTGCTCAGCATATGTGGGAACTCCTTCAAGACTGTTGGAAAAACATTCCAGGTGAAACTGGTTGAGAGAATGCCAAGAGTGTGCAAAGCTCTCATCAAGGCAAAGGGTGGCTACTTTGAAGAATCTCAAATATAAAATATATTTTGATTTGTTTAACACTTTTTTGGTTACGACATGATTCCATTTGTTATTTCATAGTTTTGATGTCTTCACTATTATTCTACAATGTAGAAAATAGTAAAAATAAAGAAAAACCCTTGAATGAGTAGGTGTGTCCAAACTTTTGACTGGAACTGTACCTTTAAAAAAAATGGGCATCATAATGGGCCTCCGGATCTCGTCACGTTGTTTCTGTCCATTCAAATTGCCATCAATAAAATGCAGTTGCGTTTGTTTTCCGTAGCTTATGCCTGCCCATACCATAACCCCACCGCCACCATGGGGCACTCTGTTCACAACGTTGACATCAGCAAACCGCTCGCCCACACAACGCCATACACGTGGTCTGCGGTTGAGAGGCCAGTTGGACGCACTGCCAAATTCTCTAAAACAATGTTGGAGGCGGCTTATGGTAGAGAAATGAACATTACATTCTCTGGCAACAGCTCTGGTGGACATTCCTGCAGTCAGCATGCCAAACTTGACATCTGTGGCATTCTGTTGTGTGACAAAACTGCACATATTAGAGTGGCTTTTTATTGTCCACAGCACAAGGTGCACCTGTGTAATGATCATGCTGTTTAATCAGCTTCTTGATATGCCACACCTGTCAGGTGGATGAATTGTCTTGGCAAAGGAGAAATGCTCACTAACGGGGATGTAAATAAAATGTGAGAGAAATAAGCTTTTGGTGTGTATGGACAATTTCTTTTATTTCAGCTCATGAAACATGGGACCAACACTTTACATATTGCATTTATATTTTATGAAAAGTAGCGAAGAAGTAGTAAGTAGTTGCAAAGTTGCTAATTAGCTAAAATGCTAAAGTTGTACATGATGAGATTCAAATATGCAACCTTTGGGTTGCTAGACCCATCCACCCCGACCAACCCCCTTACTTTTGTTTTTGCCTTAAGTAACCTTCTGTCTTATGTAACCATACCAAACATAACATATTATACTAATTTGAGAGACCCAGATTTACATTTACTATGTTACGTCTAGTCTATGAGACCAGGCTGAGATAAGGTATACTTTCACAAACAGTCTCTATCCCTCTCTCTCATTGTTGTGTTGTGTACATTCCTCTCTCATGCGGTTTATGCGGTCTGTGTGGGGAAAGAATAGGGATAAAGCCAAAAATAAGGTCTGAGGTTAACAGAGGCTTAGGAGATCTTATACGTTTTGTTCTATGAAATAATATCAGTCATTTAACATTACCTTTATGAATTGTGAAGCCTTTTATGTGCTTTGTGATTTTATTATTACATAATTGCTTCAAAATTCACAAAAAGTGAAGTTAGCTGATGAAGATTATCTCAGAAAAAAACCCATGTAAGATCTCCTAAACATGTTTACCACAGACCTTATTTTTGGCATTTATCCAACAACCCTACAAAAACTCCATTCATTTTCCCATTGACTTTGTCCAACGAACCATGGCGAAAAGATGCCATTACTAATGATCTCTGTGGATTATAGTCATTAGCTAGGTTTCCATTCAATTGGTGACAGATTTTCTTGCGAATATTGAAAAATCTGCATAAGGAAAATATGCGATTTTTTTCACCAGTGGTGTGTTTCCACCAAACTGACTTGTTGCAGATTTAAATCATTGCGTGATGATGTAGTGCACACAAATGTACTTTTTCGCAAAAAATGGTCATGTACCAAATAAAAATCTAAAATTCAATGTGTTTCCATCACATTTTAACTCTACCGATAGTTTTGTCACGGCTGTTGCGTTAAATAGCAAATGTGCCTACTACGGTTTTGGCAAGTGCGCTCTTGCCAACAGGGTAGGCTAGTAGACATGATACAATTATTATGGATAAGATCGAGAATATTTTGTATTTGTCAAATGGCAGTCGAGCATCGTGTCACCAGAATAAGACCTTCGATATTTATTGGAAAGGAGCATCAAGCTCATCACCGTGCACTTTCACCACCCTGTTAAATTCAACATAATTTATTTAATCTGTCGCCTAATAAACTGCTTGGTTTCCTGTGTCGTAGTGGGAGGACCACACACAATATCATCGCGTGACAAGTTTACTTCGATATGATGGTTATTATATCAATATTTGAGTATAAAGGCGTTTCCACCGCCATTTCTCTCATAATTAATTTTACAGTCACAAAAAGATCCCACCATGTCGAACGAACAAATTATCTGTCGGCATTTATACAATTGTACCGACACTTCCTGTTTCCATCACAGCTGTCGTGATTTTATTTATTTATACCGTATACTTTACTCACATAAAAACTGTGGATAGAAATGTGGTTGCTGTAGTTAATTATCACATTTCTGCTGTGAACTAGGTTGAATATTTGGTTATTGAAAACTACAACTCCCTTCAGCTCAGTGTCCCACATAGTTCTTGACTTGATTTCTCTCATGAATAATTTGATTTCTCTCTAGAGAAACGGCGCGTTGGGATAACAAAAAAACGAACTAAATGGAATTCAAGTAATTGAACTGACCTCGGTCAATTAGTTGTTTAGTAACCGGGGGAAAAAACTAAATTTCGGTTAATCGCTGAACACTTCCAATCCTCGCTCTCCATTTACTGGGAGTGGATATTTTATCTTCACCCCTCTTCACATCTCTCCATCCCTCGCTCTCTTTTCTCCCTCAGTCAGTCCTTTTCCTGTCACTCCACAGTCAACAACGTCAAACCCAAATTCGATGCACAAGTGTCTATGGGTTTTTGGTTTTTCCTTTCAATAAAGACCTAGACAACCAGGTGAGGGGAGTTCCTTACTAGTTATTGACCTTAATTCATCAATCAAGTATAAGATGGAGTGAAAACCCTCTGTGGAATGAGCCCAGCTCCTGTAGATGCGGTAGCCGCACATCGCTTAGGGCCCCTGGCACGGGTCACATCCTGCCACGGCCCTGCTGCAGCCCTCAGGGAGGCACCACCCCAGTGAACTCCCCCCTCCACTATTCATGGCTGCTTCACCCAATCATAACATATCACAATAACATAACAACAGCTTGCAGTCAACGGTAGATCCACAGAGCCAGGCAAACACTTCTGCAATCACTAGATGTAATATTGGGGTGCTGAACTATTAATGACTTGCTACATAATTGTTAGCAACATATAAATGAGCTTCATATAAATGCACACACTCAATCTCATAGCAATATAACAAGGTAATTCTTCTTTCCGATATGGATAATCTGGCAACGTCAAAACATTCCCCCTAGCATGTCCATGTTTGTCTTGTCTTATAATACATTTGTGTGGTATGGAGTCCACATACCTACAAACCCATAAGGCTATATTAAAATGGCGTGCTGACTGTTAATGGAGTAGGACAAACATATGACTTCACTGTCTATTGTGGATTCAGTTAAAGCTCATGCAATGAATAATATAACAGTCTCCACCTGTATCTGTGCAGTCAATTGGCCTGACACTGATTGGTAGTTGCTATTTATATTTATATTTTCAGCACGGTGTCTTCCCTCCAAGATCACTCTCAGTCAACTTGTCCTTGGATTACACAGACTAAATAGAAAAACAATACCGCAGAGAAAAGACAGTTCTATGTTCATTATCCTCTTTTAAAAGCTAATCAGCATGTGGTGACATAGACTGATGCAAAATAGAAATGCCAGGAGAAAAACTCTCCATGTAACTAAATCATGCTCTGAGTGAAAGTAAGTTCACCCATGCGGTTCATTTGACACATTTTCAGAAAGGACTTTTGTTTTGCATGAGGGAATGTAGCTAGCTAATGAGTTTGTCAGTCCACTCCAGCTGAATAATATGTATATATATCCTATTAAATTACTATTCTAGTATTCAAATTCCTAATTCTATGGTCATATGACCCACAATGACAGACAACTGGGGCATGCAGCTGATTGGTAGACTACTACGCTGACATCACAATGTCAGACCCAGGAAGCACTGATCCCATTGCCTTCCCAAGTCCCTTGGTGTCCTCTCACCATATGGTCCCCCACAGCACAGCACAGCCCACCCCATCTCTTTAAAAGTACAGCACCCTGGTGAGAATTTACTGAATTTTCAACCACATGGCTGTCAGGTAGAGTCATAGACTACAGATTTAGCATCTGTACTGAGAGTGGTGTTATTGATATTTTTGCTTTGAGTGCTTTACTCTGTAGATTCTCCTCTTTTCAATTGTCAATTCTTCCATCCTGTCTTAGAAGCAAGGGCAATCTGCAGTTCACACAATAACAACGTTTTAGTATAGGGATGAGGGAGGGGGCTGGAGAAACGTAACCACTTTCAAAATTATAGACAGAGCTATGGATGCAAGGACTGACCATCCATGGTATCAGAATTATAGTTTTAACTATGTTTTGAGGCTATACAGTGTTTGTTTACATTTACATTGTTTACAAACATGGAGTAAAACAAGCTAATATTTTGCGTTCTGATGGGGTACAACAGTTAAACTAAGGTCATGAGGCATTCATAAGTTATATTCTTCATGAATCATTGGGTTTAAATAATTGATTTAAAAGTCAGAAAATTGATTCACACAAAAACTGCTATGCAAACTGAGATTGACAGGCGAAAGGTGTACAGCATACTCGAAAAACCAGACAGAGAACACTATAACCCTGCCTGTGATGTTTCTCTGTGTGCTGGAAGTCTGCAATGTTAATCACATAAATAGATTTATTGAAATGTTGTTGACAAGCAGCCAGCAGCCAGTCCTCCAGACTTATGCCTGAGCATTTTGGTCGGCTCACACAAGTTGTGCTCTGCTTTGAAACTAACACAAAAATACATAGAAAGTCACTGATTTAATATTTTAATATTTAATATATTTGTAACAACAGATGACTTGGTGTCTGTTTATATGTGGTCTGACAAAGGTTTGAGGACAGTGAAGGTCAAATGCGTGAACATAATAAATTATTGCATTCTGAAGAAACAAATCTATAAATTAAACTGTTGACATGATTGTAGGAGTCATTCAAACTAAAAGACTTAAAGAAAAGTTTCAACTTGCTTTTAGGTTGGGGTAACAGACGGTGCCAAACAAAGAAAGTCCACGGCCCACTTGCCTGACTCCTGCTATTCAGAAGAGGAAAAAAATGCATTAAGTGTCTGGAAAAATACACTGAACAATTGACGTAGATAGAGAGGCTCCTCAATGGGAGCATCACTTGTGAATCCAATTAATTCAACTGAAATACAATGAACTCTTATGATTCAGAGCAATGGATTTGAAATATTTGTTTAAATAAAATATCTAAGAAATGAATGACGTTCAGAGTTACGAAATTCCTGTAGTTGTCATTCAAGGCTATGTGAGAACTTGTTGATCTAAGGAATCAGTGTGTGGTGTAAACCTTTGTTGATTCCCTATTGAATAGCAGTGATTGAATCAACATGAATAGCTTGAAACATTTGTGACTAAGACCTTTGGATAGACAGACATAGCTATCCTGATTTGTGCTGCAGCGAGAGTAGAGAGGATGCCGAATGCATAGTGCAGCAACGTGAAAGAGCAACCATACAGAGAACAGCTGAAGAGTAAAGGCTGGTAACAGTCCACTAACTCATCTATTTCTCCTGCTTTAAAAAGCTTTTACTGCAGTGGACTCAATCAGTGTCACACAGTGTTTCTTGGTAGTCAAACAAATCTACTTTGAAACAAAAGTACTCCACTCGTAAGAGTGGAGTAATTTGTTCATAACCATCCTCCTTTTTGAGGCCACTAGGTCATTTGACTGCAGGAAAGGCCTACAGCTGGAATCCTTAATGGTGAAACTGACACGTACGTTTGGGATATTACAACAACAAAGAAGTTACTGCAAACAACAAACACTGTTTTTCCCCTCTGACATCATTGCATGAGCGATAGAAGAGCACAATATGTACTGCAATTTTTTTATGATGCTGCCGGAAGCTCCTCTCCTCTCCTCAGTTTCAACAACAAAACAAAAACAATAAAAAAAAGACACACACACAAACACACACACACACACACAGATTTGGCCCTCAGATCCTCAAGAAGTTCTACAGCTGCAACATTGAGAGCATCTTGACTGGCTGCATCACTGTCTGGTATGGCAACTGCACCGCCCTCGACCACAAGGCTCTACAGAGGATGGTGCGGATGGCCCAGTACATCGCTGGGGCCAAACTCCATGCCATACAGGACCTTTATACCAGGCGGTGTCTAAGGAAGGCCCAGAAAATTGTCAAAGACTTCAGCCACCCAAGCCATGGACTGTTCTCTGTGCTACCGTCAAGCAAGCGGTACTGGAGCAACGGGTCTCAGACCAACAGGCTCCGAGACAGCTTCTATCTTGAAAGCAATTAGACTGCTGAATAGCTAATCAATGGCTACCCGGACTATCTGTATGGACTATCTGCACTGACTCTACCTGCACTGGCTATATACACACTCACAGGTCTCTATCCACACACATACACAACACACACCCACGTACTGATGCCACATACACATGCACGCACACAACCACACACACACATACACCCAGCATATTCGCTGCTGCTACTTTTCACTCTTATTATTATATCCTGATGCCTAGTCACTTTACCCCTGCCTACATGTACATATGTACCTCAATTACCACGTATCCCTGCACATTGATATGGTATTGGTAGTCCTTGTATATAGCTTCCTTCTTGTGCGTTTTATTTCTCATGTGTTTTTTATATTTTTATCTAAAACTCTGCATCTTTGGGAAAGAGCTTGTAAGTAAGCATTTCACTGTTGTATTTGGCGCATGTTACGAATAACATTTGATTTGACACACACACACACACACACACACACACACACACACACACACACACACACACACACACACACACACACACACACACACGAAAACGCTAAATGAGATGGCTGTTGGCTGTTTTTATCTGTACACGTACCTGTACATCATGTCCTGTCCTGAAGGGTGCTACACCACACAACACACAGGTTCTAGTCTGGGATCACAAGGCCAACGGACAGTCAGTGTTTGTGAGATTGTGACATAGATTGTGACATAGAGCCACAATGACGTTACCAGTCTAATGTAACATCAGGCACTAAGAGCATGACAGTTCAGAGGCATCAACAGCATTATAGTGCCAGGCAGGCAGGCAGGCAGGCAGGCAGGCAGGCAGGCAGGCAGGCAGGCAGGCCATCCATCCCTCTGTCCTTGAATCAGTCATTGCATTATACCAGCCCACCTGTTTCAGAGACATGAATGAATGAGACCAATGAGACCATCTGAGAGACAATCTGCAAACTAATTTTGCACTGACAAAAAGGAGGATGGTTATGAACAAACTACTCCACTCCTACGAGTGGCCATAAGAATGAGATCGCACACTGATACATGTCAGAAGGTGCTTTCAACTGGGATGTGGTAGTAGCACTGTCCTGCAGTCAAATGAACTAGTGGCCTCATGGGTGGAGTGTTATTAATATTTTTCATAATTTAATAATTAATAAACATTTATTAAAAAATTAACGCAGAATATCCGGTGTTTCTATGTCTAAAAGTGTTGTTATATTTCAGTCTTCTATGATGTATATAAAGGGTAATATTGGGATGCAAACTTAAAATTGAATACATTTCAACTCTATATCTGACACTGTACAGGTGTCTTCTTTTTTTTAAGCCTATAACCATGTTTGTGAGGTGTATACTTTTGTTTCAAAGTAGATTTGTTTAAGACTACCAAGAAACACTATGTGATCCTGATTTAGCCCACTGCAGTAAAAGGTTAATAATACCACCAATCTCTGGTCTCTGGTCCACCAAACAAACATCCCCCCTCAGCCGTCCCTGGACAGGTGAACTTTACAGAATGATTCATTAAATAAACATAGTACTTTTCAGATAATGACCAGATCTCCCAGTGGAAGAAAGTCACTTAATCCTACAATTTCTTTCCCCAACATCAGAATATTCTTTATTTGCAAGGCTGGACTTTTCCTAATGTTGTTGAGAGCCAAGAAGCATGGCAAAAGGACAGACAACTTGTTTACTCAACTTTACACAACCAGGCTACCTGTGCTTTCTCCCTCAGTCAACAGCCAAGTGGAATTCACATGATTTCGCAAAGCTGGTATTTTAAAAGCTTGGATCCTTTACAACAAATGCAAAGTTTGAAAGTTTGTTTCTTAAATACTTTGTTCTTGTACTGAATTCTTTATAGTTGTGTTTTTCCATTATATTTTATGATGGGCCCCGTGTAGCTCAGTTGGTAGAGTATGGCGCTTGCAACGCCAGGGTTGTGGGTTCGATTCCCACGGGGGGCCAGTATGAAAATGTATGCACTCACTAACTGTAAGTCGCTCTGGATAAGAGCGTCTGCTAAATGACTAAAATGTAAATGTAAATTTTTTTAATAACTTGTAGAAAATACACTTTCTGACACCGTCAAGAAGCATTATAACCATCATAATCATATAAACCAGATTGGCCTATCACGTACAGGCCCTTATATCAGTCATCAGTCAAAAAGAGGGTGTCTTGTCCTGCTCCTGAAATCTGCTCCTGCAATCATCCCAGTCATCAGCAACAGAGAATTGGGGTAGGTGCATGTCTGACATCAATGTGTGCGCAATTAATTAACAATTTAATATGGTACTTTTTAAAAGAAATTCTATAACATAAACATACTGATGACACGTAGGCTATGGTGTAATGGAATGTTTTGCCTTGTGTGGTAGGGGGTTTTGTGGGTTTTGACAGTCTTATGTAGGTGTCATAACCAGCCATAAAATAACGCAATATATGTCACAACAGGTCTAAACATATGTGTCATGACAGTGTTATGACCATATTATAACAGGTTATGACAAGTTATGTCAGCTGTTATGACATATTATGACATGGTTATGACCGTGTCATAACGTGTTGTGAAGCTGGGTGTCAAGTAAAGTGTTACCAAAGTGAGTCATAAACAGCAAATGTGAGTCAACAACAAAAAAAAATTATTGGGGTTTTCCAAATAAAATAATCAAGCAAACGTTTGGGGGTAGTGATGGTACCACATTTTTTAAATGTAGCATTTATATGCACCTCATTTACTTGCAATAAGCCAAGCTGACACACAAATTATAGATGTGCTGTGTCCTGTTCTGTTCTGATTTCATAATTCAGACCCTATGAAATTATTTATCCCTCAGATGGTCTCTAAAACGAGTTGGCTGTGGCTGAGCTCCAGATGGGGCCAGGGTTTGGACATGATCCCAATAATGGGTTGGCATGAACAGAGATATTGCAATCTCTCTGATTTTCGGGAATCAGAACTGAAGCTGTGTCCAGCAAAATTCCCAGGGGCGGGCAGACAGGGGGTGAGTTCTCTCCTCAGCATACATAAGGCCTTGGTCCCACAACTTCTCACAGAGTACATAATCTTTACAGAGGAGACACAGCTCAACATACAAACTGATATACAGATATTTCCATCAAAATGTGGTATGTTATACTTTTCATATTCTTTCCTCAACAAAACCCTAGTTGCCTGGAAATTGTTGTCATTGCAATACCAATCCAAATGAATCTCTGAAATGTCTTTGGACAATGGATCTTTGTAAAATCGCAGGGAAATGGCAGGGAAATGCAGCTACTTAAATCTTTTAAAAATCTTTCAAACTGCTCTAGCTAGAAACTTTTTCTAAATATAGGTAAACATGCAAACCCAGAGAGGCCCTAAATAAAGCAACAGTTAGTTGTGGTACTAGTGAGTGTTTGGGCTCTCTCTGTCAGTTAGCTCTGTGTGTGTGTGTACTGTACTAATGTTTTCCTGCTGTCCCCAGGTTATCCCTAGCAGTGCTCCTCTCTGCCTCCTGTGTCTGTCTGGCACAGGATAAGGTAAAAATCAAAATCAAAATCAAAACATCAGAAGCACTGGAGATGTCAGACAATCCAGGTAACTACCTATCTAACTGACACATAGCTAACTCCCAGCTTTATGCCAATAAAGGCTTACTCCTTCTGATTTAGATTAAAATGTCAACAAAGTGAGAGGGATGAAATGTTCTGAATGGAGAGCGGAAACGCTTTCTAACAAAAACATGTACATTTTAAAGATCAAGGAGTATGGACAGCCTTTCTTATCCCTTGTCTATGTTAAGGTGGGTATTGGTTACACCATTGATGCAGAATATCCTCCAAAAATATTGGACATACACATTGCACACGTGTTTTCACATGTGCAATTCTTCTATTTCCAAAACATATTATTTTTGCTGGCCCATTGTGACTGGTTCGTGTAAGGCTATCACTCACATTTCAATTACACTGTCACTATAATCGGATGTTCTGAAGCCAATCTTCACTATGGCTCCCCTCAGGCTACTCTGAGCTGAGCAGATACAAGCTGTTCCTATTCAGCCTGTTGGCCTCTGTAAGAGGAAGGGAATACAGTAGCTGTGGCCAAAATTAGGATGTTACCATCACTTTCAAGTGAGAACCTTGTTAAGTCTCACGGCTCACGGCTCACAGCTATTATCCTGATTATCTTAAAAATCGATTCAGCAGCGACACACATGAGATGACAAAGATCAAAGAGAAGGCAAGCAGGGAAGAAAGGAAGGAGAGATCCTCAGTCTCAGCTTCCTCCAAGCTGAATGGTAAAATATGTCATTAGGAAAATCTGCAGAGCATGAAAGCCTTTTAAAGTAAAATTCCTCGAAAAATCCACCTCTCATCAAGCGTTTCAAGGAAAATGTTTGAGAAGAGAAACGACACTAATTCCATCCTCATCAGATTTCTGTGTATTGTGACCAGGTAATTCTGTGAAAGCTAACCTTGTCTGGCTCAAGTCATGAACACACTTCTTTTTTGGAGATAAAAGTAGCTGATGAATGAATTTACTCAGATTATGTCAGGTCAAAGCTAAATATATTTTACAGCTGTGTTTGATTTGCACAGCAGTATGTGCTAGGTGGTGCGAGGGAGTTGGGGGTGTTTTAACCATATAGAGATTGTATAGATTGTATAGAAATAATCTCAAACTCCATGTTGTTGTGTTTCTTGCCCAGGCCTGCGCTCCAGGCGTATGGTTGGGGGCACACTGGCCCCTCACGTCCCCTGGCAGGCCATGGTCTACCTGAGTGACAACGTCATGAACGGGGGCTTCGCTGGGGGGGCTCTAATCTCTGACCGCTGGGTCCTGACCGCTGGCAGGAACCTGTTTGTCAGGAAGAGTCGGCAGGACACCCAGGGGAAAGAACCAACCATCCCCAAGGTGTACCTAGGCATCACGCGACGCTCCCAAGCCGATGCCTCCAAAGAAGTTGCAGTAGAAAAGGTGAGCTAGTATGCCCATTACCATCTCTCTCAAAGAATATACAGACAATTCTGTATTTTCAGCAAGCAGAACTGCACTGGGCTCTCTCACCTACAACATCATTTTCAGTCTTACAGGTAGTTAGAGCACAAATACAGTAGATCATCAAAAAGAGGTCCTATGAATTATTCCCTTTCCCCTTCTAGGTGGTTCTGCACCCAGGCTTCCAGAATGTTTCAGACTGGGACAACGACCTGGCTCTGATTCAGCTGAAGGAGCCATTCAACCTAAGCGAGGCTGTGATGCCCATCCCTCTGCCTGAGAGGGGTGAGGACCTGGCTGAGGCAGCCCAAGAGAAAGGCATCATCACAGGCTGGGGCTGGGGGGTCCTCTTCACCCCCGCTGAGTTACTGAAACACCTGGTGTTGCCTGTGGCATCGCACAGCTCCTGTAAGGCAGAGTACACCCTAGGTGGCCAGGTGCTGAACAGCACTCCAACCGTAGACGACAACATGTTCTGTACTGGAGCCAACAGGTACCAGGAGAATGTGTGCTTTGGGGATGCAGGTGGTGCCCTGGCAGTCCAGGACCCCAACGACGGCAGAGTGTATGCTGCAGGGATCCTGTCCTTCGATAAGACCTGTGCCGTGGAGAAATACGCTGTCTACATGAAGCTCTCTGCCTACATGCCTTGGATCAACAGTGTCCTCAGGGGCGACAGTGAGAAATCAACCAGTCTCCGCTCCAGTGTAATGTCTGAGATGTATTCAAGGCAGTTGTAGCCTCCACTCAGCACAGTTTCAGATATGAGAGCCTGGGCTCATAATCTCCATTATGCCTTTGCAAACAAAGTCATTTTCTGCCTTGATCTTGTAAAACGGAAGTTATGACTTTAATTGAGTGTGTGTCCCTGTCTGAATGTTATATACCCACACCCAATCCCTTGGGTTGATTTCAAAGGATTTTCAATAAATTCACCTCTCTTAACAAGATGGCATAGCAGTGCGGTCATGTTCTTTGTTGTGTGTCTGTGTAAATAGCCTGTGTTATGTATTTTTTGTATTTTTCGTACATATTTCCCTATCACACTTTTCATCCTTCTACAAAATATACACTGCTCAAAAAAATAAAGGGAACACTTAAACAACACAATGTAACTCCAAGTCAATCACACTTCTGTGAAATCAAACTGTCCACTTAGGAAGCAACACTGATTGACAATACATTTCACATGCTGTTGTGCAAATGGAATAGACAACAGGTGGAAATTATAGGCAATTAGCAAGACACCCCCAATAAAGGACTGGTTTTGCAGGTGATGACCACAGACCACTTCTCAGTTCCTATGCTTCCTGGCTGATGTTTTGGTCACTTTTGAATGCTGGCGGTGCTTTCACTCTAGTGGTAGCATGAGACGGAGTCTACAACCCACACAAGTGGCTCAGGTAGTGCAGCTCATCCAGGATGGCACATCAATGCGAGCTGTGGCAAGAAGGTTTGCTGTGTCTGTCAGCGTAGTGTCCAGAGCATGGAGGTGCTACCAGGAGACAGGCCAGTACATCAGGATACGTAGAGGAGGCCGTAGGAGGGCAACAACCCAGCAGCAGGACTGCTACCCCCGCCTTTGTGCAAGGAGGAGCAGGAGGAGCACTGCTAGAGCCCTGCAAAATGACCTCCAGCAGGCCACAAATGTGCATGTGTCTGCTCAAACAGTCAGAAACAGACACCATGAGGGTGGTATGAGGGCCCGACATCCACAGGTGGGGGTTGTGCTTACAGCCCAACACCATGCAGGACATTTGGCATTTGCCAGAGAACACCAAGATTGGCAAATTCGCCACTGGCGCCCTGTGCTCTTCACAGATGAAAGCAGGTTCACACTGAGCACGTGACAGACGGGACAGAGTCTGGAGACGCCGTGGAGAACGTTCTGCTGCCTGCAACATCCTCCAGCATGACCGGTTTGGCGGTGGGTCAGTCATGGTGTGGGGTGGCATTTCTTTGGGGGGCCGCATAGCCCTCCATGTGCTCGCCAGAGGTAGACTGACTGCCATTAGGTACCGAGATGAGATCCTCAGACCCCTTGTGAGACCATATGCTGGTGCGGTTGGCCCTGGGTTCCTCCTAATGCAAGGCAATGCTAGACCTCATGTGGCTGGAGTGTGTCAGCAGTTCCTGCAAGAGGAAGGCATTGATGCTATGGACTGGCCCGCCGTTCCCCAGACCTGAATCCAATTGAGCACATCTGGGACATCATGTCTCGCTCCATCCACCAACGCCACGTTGCACCACAGACTGTCCAGGAGTTGGCGGATGCTTTAGTCCAGGTCTGGGAGGAGATCCCTCAGGAGACCATCCACCACATCATCAGGAGCATGCCCAGGCGTTGTAGGGAGGTCATACAGGCACGTGGAGGCCACACACACTACTGAGCCTCATTTTGACTTGTTTTAAGGACATTACATCAAAGTTGGATCAGCCTGTAGTGTGGTTTTCCACTTTAATTTTGAGGGTGACTCCAAATCCAGACCTCCATGGGTTGATAAATTTGATTTCCATTGATAATTTTTGTGTGATTTTGTTGTCAGCACATTCAACTATGTAAAGAAAAAAGTATTTAATAAGATTATTTCATTCATTCAGAACATCGTGGAACGGATTCTATTATTGACTTACCTTTTATCTAGAATCTCCAGTTGTTACCAGCTAGCCAGCTAACTTGCTACTTGCTATTAGCCACCGTTAGCAGTTTTCACCCAGAACATCGGATTTTCTGCCGGAATAACTGAATCACTGGACACCGGATCGCAACTAGCTAGCCGCAACCTAAATGGATGTTGCTGTTTGGCTAATCACCACTGCCCCTGAAGCAAGCACCAGTTAGCCTTGAGCCAGGCCCATATCCCGGCTATCTACCTCTCTGTCTACCGGACGGGAATAGCCAGCTAACTAGCTACTTGCCATTAGCCACCGCTAGCGGTTTCTCGCCATTGTCCGTGGCCTGCACTACCTACCAGCCAGCTCTAGCCTGGACTATTATCTGCCAGTCTGCACTGTCTGCACAGTGCGTTATCGACCCAGAACATATCGGGTTTTCTGCCGGAATCACTGATTCACTGGACCTTTAACACCGGATCATCGTAGCTAGATAGCTGCAATCAAATGGACGTTGTTGTTGGCTAATCAGCCTCGAGCTAGCCGCGAGCCAGGCCCTTCTCCCGGCTATCTACCTCTCTGTCAACCGGACGGGATCTCCTAGTGTTGACACGGAGCCCACCGATCCAACACGACTGGTCTGCTGACGAAATCGTCTGATGTGATTACAACAGGTTTCCCGTTATGACGTCGACCACGAAGATCCATCTGCTAGCCCCGGCCCGCTAGCACACGCTAGCCGTGGCCTCTTGCTCGCTAGTGCTATAGCAGTCCCCAAACTACCTCCGAACTCTCCTATTGCTGTTCACCGGACCTTATGATAACTCAGCTATACAGCTGATGCCTGCTGGACTGTTCCTTTATACGGTACCGCATCCTGTTTATGTTTAGCCTCAGCCCAAACTTTGTTGCCATTACCAGCTGTTGTCTTAGCTCTCGAATAACACCTGTGATTGCTTTATGCCTCTCTCCCATTTCAATATGCCTTGCTTATTGCTGTTTCGGTTATTTCTTATTGTACTATTTCACTGTAGATCCCCCAACCCAGCTCAACCTGCCATAGATGGCTCCTTTGTCCCACCCCCCATACATGCGGAGACCGACTCAACCTCCAGTGATGCTATCTCTTTCATCGTTACCCAACGCTTAGGTTTACCTCCACTGTACTCATATCCTTCCATATCCTTTTCTGTACATAATGCCCTGAATCTATTCTACAACGCCCGGAAACCTGCCCCTTTTTTTCTCTGTACCCAACGCACTAGAAGACCAGTACTTAAAGCCTTTAGCCGTATTCTTATTCTACTCCTCCTCTGTTCCTCTGGTGATGTAGAGGTTAACCCAGGCACTGTAGCCCCCAGTATCACTCCTACTCCCCAGGCGTTATCATTTGTTGACTTCTGTAACCGTAAAAACATTGGTTTCTTGCACGTTAACATCCGATACCTCCTCCCTAAGTTTGAGTTATTCACTGCGTTAGCACACTCCGCCAACCCTGATGTCCTCGCAGAGTCTGAAACCTGGCTTAGGAAGGCCACCAAAAAATCAGAAATGTCCATCCCCAACTACAACATTTTCCGTCTCGATAGAACTGCCAAAGGGGGTGGGGTTGCAATTTCCTGCAGAGCTCTATCGTACTATCCAGGTCTGTGCCCAAACAGTTTGAGCTTCTACTTCTAAAAATCCACCTTTCCAGAAATAAGTCTCTCACTGTTGCCGCTTGCTACAGACCCCCCTCAGCCCCGAGCTGTGCCCTGGACACCATATGTGAATTGATTGCCCCCCATCTATCCTCAGAGTTCCTACTGCTTGGTGACCTTAACTGGGATAGGCTTAACACCCCGGCCAACCTATAATCTAAACTAGATGCCCTCAATCTCACACAAATGATCAACGAACCTACCAGGTACAACCCTAAATCTGTAAACATGGGCACCCTCATAGATATCATACTGACAAATTTACCCTCTAAATACACCCCCGCTGTCTTCAACCAGGATCTCAGCGATCACTGCCTTATTGCCTGCGTCCGTAATGAGTCCGTAGTCAAACGACCACCCCTCATCACTGTCAAACGCTCCCTAAAACACTTCAGCGAGCAGGCCTTTCTAATTGACCCTGCCCGGGTATCCTGGATGGATATTGACCTAATTCCGTCAGTAGAGGATGCCTGGTTGTTCTTTAAAAGTGCTTTCCTCTCAATCTTAAATAAGCATGCCCCATTCAAAAAATTCAGAACTAAGAACAGATATAGCCCCTGGTTCTCCTCAGACTTGACTGCCCTAGAACCAGCATAAAAACATCCTGTAGCGTACTGCATTAGCATCGAACAGCCCCGTGATATGCAACTTTTCAGGGAAGTCAGGAACCAATATACACAATCAGTTAGGAAAGCAAAGGCTAGCTTTTTCAAACAGAAATTTGCATCCTGTAGCACTAACTCCAAAAAGTTTTGGGACACTGTAAAGTCCATGGAAAATAAGAGCACCTCCTCCCAACTGCCCACTGCACTGAGGCTAGGAAACACTGTCACCACCGATAAATCTACAATAATCGAGAATTTCAACAAGCATTTTGCTACGGCTGGCCATGCTTTCCACCTGGCTACCACTACCCCGGCCACCAGCTCTGCACCCTCCGCTACAACTTGCCCATGCCCCCCCTTCTCCTTCACACAAATTCAGACAGCTGATGTTCTGAAAGAGCTGAAAAATCTGGACCCCTACAAATCAGCTGGGCTAGACAATCTGGGCCCTTTCTTTCTAAAATTAGCCGCCGAAATTGTCGCAACCCCTATGTTGCTCTTGCTGCTGGTGAAGCTCGGATCCACCTCTATGTGGACGACACCATTTTGTATACATCTGGCCCTTCATTGGACACTGTGTTAACAAACCTCCAAACGAGCTTCAACACCATACAACACTCCTTCCGTAGCCTCCAACTGCTCTTAAACACTAGTAAAACTAAATGTATGCTCTTCAACCGAATGCTGCTTGCACCCGCCCACCTGACTAGAATCACTACTCTCTGACCTAGAGTATGTGGACAACTACAAATACCTAGGTGTCTGGTTAGACTGTAAACTCTCCTTCCAGACACACATTAAGCATCTCCAATTCAAAAGTTAGATCTAGAATCGGCTTCCTATTTCGCAACAAAGCCAAACATGCCCTCGTAAAACTGACTATCCTACCGATCCTTGACTTTGGTGATGTCATTTACAAAATAGCCTCCAACACTCTACTCAGCAAATTGGATGTAGTCTCACAGTGCCATCCATTTTGTCACCAAAGCCCCATATACTGCCCACCATTGTGACCTGTATGCTCTTGTTGGCTGGCCCTCACTACATATTCGTCGCCAAACCCACTGGCTCCAGGTCATCTATAAATCACTGCTAGGCAAATCCCTGTCTTACCTTAGCTCACTGGTCACCATAGCAACACCCACCCGTAGTCTGCGCTCCAGCAGGTATATCTCACTGGTCATCCCCAAAGCCAACACCTCCTTTGGCCACCATTCCTTCCAGTTCTCTGCTGCCAATGACTGGAACGAACAGAGCAGCTTACTGATCACTGCACCTGTACACAGCCATTCTGAAATTAGCCCACCCAACTACCTCATCCCCATATTGTTATTTATTTTGCTCATTTGCACCCCAGTATCTCTATTTGCACATCATCTTTTGCACATCTATCATTCCAGTGTTAATACGAAATTGTAACTATTTTGCACTATGGCCTATTTATTGCCTTACCTCCATAACTTACTACATTCGCACACACTGTATTTATATTTTCTGTTTGTATTTTTGACTTTATGTTTTGTTTACCCCATATGTAACTCTGTGTTGTTGTTTTTATCGCACTGCTTTGCTTTATCTTGGCCAGGTCGCAGTTGTAAATGAGAACTTGTTCTCAACTGGCTTACCTGGTTAAATAAAGTTGAAAAAATAAATAAAATAAAACAAATTAAAAAGTTTGGTTTCTGATGTTTCACCTTACAACTTTTATTGACATTTTCTTCAACTCATATTAGAAATGCCTGAAACATGTTTTAGATCATCTCCACAAGCTGTAATATGAGAGCATGTTAGAGCCATTAAAACAAGTAGGATACAGCTAGGACATGAGACGATTTTAAAGTGAATTTAAGTGATGGAATTATTAAGGACAAAATGTCATCTGGCCAAGGAGGATATTGTGATGAGATTCTAGCTGCTAGATTTCTCCGGTCTTTGTCAACCAGGAAGGATTTTTAAATTGATTTTTCATGAAAACCACCCAAGAAGGAAATAACTTGTTTTTCAAGCAAATTTGTAATGGTATTATTCTATTATAAGGTACTGCAGCTTTATGGAAGACAGGGGTGGGGGGCTAGAATCCCTCCCAGCAGGGGTATGGAGGTCCTGTTACTCCTGGTTAGTGACTCATTTAAATACAGATGACAAAAGTGTTGTTATCATAGCTCTCTTGCTTTGGAGCAGCCTGCTGTACCACCATTTTTTCAGTTTCATCAAGAGATATCTCAGATGTCACATGCATAACGTGATGATCATCTCAACCATATACATTTAATCTCAATTAAGGAAGTGAATTGAAATTCCATTTAAAGAATTGAAAAATCCTCTATGATGATAAACTGTACCTTATGGTACTTTCCCCAACCCTGATCTCTTGAGTTGAAGTATTGTAGAGGTGCCAGCATGATATAGCATAGCTTTGACATAGCAGAGCCTATACGTATAATGGAATATGTTATCTAGCCCCCATAAAAAACTGAAACTGAAAATGTTTCAAACTCCTTGTAAAACCTGAATTGCATAATGACACACAAATACAGTTCCATGAAAGATTCTAGCTTCTGCCAGTCACACGAAACTGCTTTCGTGTGTGCATGTGTTGCAGAGAAGGAGGGACAGAAAGAGTGAGAGGGAGAAGAAGAAGAGAAAGAGATTGATTGTTGTGCATACTACCCCTTCCCTCTGGAAATCCAAGGCAGTAACGAGCCTCTGGCCACTGTTGTATCATTACGTTCCAGAGCCATGGAACATTACAGACAGAACAGTTCTGCCCAGGGACGTCATGAACCCCAAATATCTGAGGCAGCACAAAGTATGTGAGGATGACTGGGGGGTGGTCCCTAGTGGGGCTATGTCCCCTATCCGAAAGTTGGAGAATTTGGGATTTTTTTAACACCTGAAACAGCTTTTACCAGCAATCTAGAGCCATAATGATTATGCTTAATTCTACTGTTATGTAAAAAAATATATACATCTATTTTTCTGCATATCTAAGCATACCTTCTTGAGCTGTCTGTATCCTGCTGGTTATTTTTTTAAAAGAAACTAAATATGCTTCTTTGCATTTCTGTTAAAATCTGGGAAAAAGATTGAAATGAATGTGAGTCTTATTCAGTATATTTAGTTATTGCTTTTTTTTTTCTAAAGTCTACCAGCCTTGCCAGAAGGCATGCCAGCTAAGATAGTTAGACAAGCTAGCTACTTTAAATTGATTGATAGCTTTAAATGGCTTCTTGGTAGCTAGTTATGAGGTTGGTGTAACGATCTCGGTTGGACAGACGCTGGGAGACGGGAAGCAAGTACAGGGTGATGATTTAATAAATAAAAAACATGGTTCAAAACACGGACAGCGTCTGGACAGGGGAAACGAAACAACATCAATGCAGACATGGGGATCAAACTGGGGAACAGACAGATATAGAAGGGGCAATCAACGGGAAGGAGTCCAGGTGAGTCCTATGAGCGCTGATGCGTTTAATGATGGTAACAGGTGTATGTAATGATGGGCAGCCTGGCACCCTCGAGCGCCAGGGAGGGGGAGCGGAAGCAGGTGTGACAGTACCCCCCCTCTAGCGACGCCACCCGACGTCCACCTGGGCCAGCATGACGGGCTGGCCGAAGCATGGAAGCCTGACGAGCCGGCCGAGGCATGGAAGCCTGACGAGCCGGCCGAGGCGTGGGATATGAGCCTGCTAAGGCATGGGATGTGAGCCTGATGAACCGGCTGAGGCGTGGGAGGCTGACGAGCCGGCTGAGGCATGAGGTGGGATGGGAGCCTGCCGAGCCAACCGAGGCAAGGAAACCTCTTGAGCCAGCTAAGGCGTGGAAGCCCGACGAGCAAATGGGGGCACCCCCGGTTCCTTCGGCCGCGGCAACCGGACCTGACGTCACCAACAAAAAAACAAAACAAAGATCCTGAGGTTTCCTATATGGGTGTCTGCATTCTGTAACAATCTCGGTTCGACAGACGCTGGGAGACAGGAAGCAAGTACAGGGTGATTATTTAATAAATATAAAACATGGAACAAAACACAGATAGCATCTGATGGTAACAGGTGTGCGTAGTGATGGGCAGCCTGGCGCCCTCGAGCGCAAGGGAGGGGGAGCAGGAGCAGGCGTGACAGTTGGGAGATTAGGAACCTATCTGGGCTAGCTAAAGCGAACTTCATTATTATTATTATTTTTAACAGGATAAATCTGAGGCGGCCCCTGTGCCCCCTATGGGCACAACGCCTCTGGTTCTGCCCTGGTTTCATGTCAGTCTGTCTGTCCATCTTCAGAGCCACAGTTATCACGTTTTAGGAGAAGACCCAGATGCAGACAATGTTGAAGTAACAAAAGATTATTACAAAAACAGGGGGCAGGCAAACGATAGGTCAATGGCAGGCAGAGGTCAGTAATCCAGATCAGAGTCCAAAAGGTACAGAACGGCAGGCCGTCTCAGGGTCAGGGAAGGCAGAATGGTCAAAACCGGGAAAACAGGCACTTGCGAAAGACAGGCGCAAGGGGGAAACCGCTGGTAGGCTTGACAAAACAAACTGGCAACAGACAAACAGAGAACACAGGTATAAATACACTGGGGATAATGGGGAAGATGGGCGACACCTGGAGGGGGGTGGAGACAATCACAAAGACAGGTGAAACAGATCAGGGTGTGACAACAGTTGATAGATACGGATTGTCATTCCTCACCAGTATACTGTCAATTGTACTGTAAGGATATGATTAATCATATTTTTTCTTCATATCAAAAAACTGTTGTGTAGTAACAGGTCCCAGAAAAGAGAACATTATCACTCAACAGGTATGCTCAGCTTTCCACCAAAATGTCTCAAAAGCCTAGCTTGATAGGGGCAATACCTCCTCCTTGTTTAACGATATACAAGTGACAGCATTTAGGCTAGTATTGTGAGATATCACATTATGAACTAAATTGAGCTTCTTGCTGTTAGTCTGGTGGGATCTGATAAGCAAGACACAGTAGGTGAAATATGAAGATGTCCATGTGACTACACAGTATGACGTAACATACTGTAAACTCATCACCACCTAGTGTTGAGAACTGAGGAGAACAGAGGAGAGGGCCATTTTGAGATATTGAAATTCCAAGAACGTGGAACGCTCTTCCGCTGCCACATGTACAGAGACGATGCGCTGTGGTTCTTGGTACTTCAACACCCATCTCAGTTGACAACAGGTTGTCCAATTCCCTAAAAAACTGTGGTGGGAAGGAACCATTGATCTCAGGAGAATAGAGTAGCTTACCTAAGATATCAACCCAGAGGCTGTTATGACAGGTGGGAAGATTCAATTCATACTTGATCATTGAAAATGTACTTTAGTCACTCTTCTATAACGTAGCTATTTCATTACAAGTGAGTGTGCATAGCAACAGGAAATGGTTAACCAATCCTAATACACTACCAGAATGACTCAACACGATTTCTAAGCCATTTTTCGATGGAAACACGACCTTCGTGTTTGAGGATTAAGTAGGCATTTTTAAAGCAATCGATAACAGAGTGAAGTGGTGGGTGCACCTCCGTCAAGTTAAAATATGAATGTCCCTGTCAGGGGTCATTACACTCTACTAGTCTCAGTGTGTGCACCCTCGCTAAGACTGGGGTTCCTGCTGTGCTGACAGAGTTACATAATGTCCCTCGCCCCCGTATTGAGGGGTGGTATCAAGGGCTAAGCCTCATGGTTTCTCTCAGCTCATTGGCGCTTTGATTCAGCAGCTTGGTAGTTTCATCACCTTATCCAACACATAGTCTAGCCTAGGCCGGGTTCCTCAGGGGTCTACTGATAATGTGCTCTCCCTCATCATTGTTACTACGAGACTTGCTGTGTACACTTGACATCTGTGTGAGCTTTTGAAATTGTGTTGTTTTTTCCTGCAAGGATACACCGACAAACAACTGCAAAGCTACAAGTGATGCAACTATTAGAAAGAGAACATCAGGCATATATAGTACTTTATGTGTTAATGTTTGAACCTATTTTGAATACACATTTAAACACAGACAGCAAGTTCTGATGTAATCACAAACTCTTCTGGACAACTCTGATCTCCTTCATTGTCAACAGTGGAGCCCTTGCGTGCAGTGGTTGGCTTACCATTAGGCAGACGAGGCAATTGCCTCAGGCCTCATATACTGTATCATCAAAGGGCCTCATGAGTTGAGCATAATTGAAAAAATATATATATACAGTGGGGAGAACAAGTATTTGATACACTGCCTATTTTGCAGGTTTTCCTACTTACAAAGCATGTAGAGGTCTGTAATTTTTATCATAGGTACACTTCAACTGTGAGAGACGGAATCTAAAACAAAAATCCATAAAATCACATTGTATGATTTTTAAGTTATTAATTTGCATTTTATTGCATGACATAAGTATTTGATCACCTACCAACCAGTAAGAATTCCGTCTCTCACAGACCTGTTAGTTTTTCTTTAAGAAGCCCCCCTGTTCTCCACTCATTACCTGTATTAACTGCACCTGTTTGAACTCGTTACCTGTATAAAAGACACCTGTCCACACACTCAATCAAACAGACTCCAACCTCTCCACAATGGCCAAGACCAGAGAGCTGTGTAAGGACATCAGGGATAAAATGGTAGACCTGCACAAGGCTGGGATGGGCTACAGGACAATAGGCAAGCAGCTTGGTGAGAAGGCAACAACTGTTGGCGCAATTATTAGAAAATGGAAGAAGTTCAAGATGACGGTCAATCATCCTCGGTCTGGGGCTCCATGCAAGATCTCACCTTGTGGGGCATCAATGATCATGAGGAAGGTGTGGGATCAGCCCAGAACTACACGGCAGGACCTGGTCAATGACCTGAAGAGAGCTGGGACCACAGTCTCAAAGAAAACCATTAGTAACACACTACACGTCATGGATTAAAATCCTGCAGCGCACGCAAGGTCCCCCTGCTCAAGCCAGCGCATGTCCAGGCCCGTCTGAAGTTTGCCAATGACCATCTGGATGATCCAGAGGAGGAATGGGAGAAGGTCATGTGGTCTGATGAGACAAAAATATAGCTTTTTGGTCTAAACTCCACTCGCCGTGTTTGGAGGAAGAAGAAGGATGAGTACAACCCCAAGAACACCATCCCAACCGTGAAGCATGGAGGTGGAAACATCATTCTTTGGGGATTCTTTTCTGCAAAGGGGACAGGACGACTGCACCGTATTGAGGGGAGGATGGATGGGGCCATGTATCGTGAGATCTTGGCCAACAACCTCCTTCCCTCAGTAAGAGCATTGAAGATGGGTTGTGGCTGGGTCTTCCAGCATGACAACAACCCGAAACACACAGTCTAAGGAGTGGCTCCGTAAGAAGCATCTCAAGGTCCTGGAGTGGCCTAGCCAGTCTCCAGACCTGAACCCAATAGAAAATCTTTGGAGGGAGCTGAAAGTCTGTATTGCCCAGCGACAGCCCCGAAACCTGAAGGATCTGGAAAAGGTCTGTATGGAGGAGTGGGCCAAAATCCCTGCTGCAGTGTGTGCAAACCTGGTCAAGACCTACAGGAAACGTATGATCTCTGTAATTGCAAACAAAGGTTTCTGTACCAAATATTAAGTTCTGCTTTTCTGATGTATCAAATACTTATGTCATGCAATAAAATGCAAATTAATTACTTAAAAATCATACAATGTGATTTTCTGGATTTTTGTTTTAGATTCCGTCTATCACAGTTGAAGTGTACCTATGATAAAAATTACAGACCTCTACATGCTTTGTAAGTAGGAAAACCTGCAAAATCGGCAGTGTATCAAATACTTGTTCTCCCCACTGTATATATCTGCTTACCTAAGTTAACTAATTTCTTCAGTAAAAAGACAGGTGCTGGTGATAATACTGCCATCGTCGTCGAGGCAGAGGCCATGTATCTGATGCTGCCCATCTATCTGATGCTGTCTGATGCTGTCTGGCCTCAGACTGGACTCTGCCTGGAGCCTCCAAATCACTAAGTCCGCCCCTGCTTGCGTGCAACTCTTTGAGGAAGGTTTACAGTTCCATGCATTACATTTCATGCACTATTGCCTTCTCGCACACAGTTGAAAGCCCTGCCACCTACACCTCTGATCCACTAACTGGCCTCTATAACCTTACACGACCTAGAGGGACCAAGACAATAGAGGAGAGTGGGTATTATGAGTACTGACACTCTCACTAGTTTCAATACCAGCATATCCCCACTTATATAATCAGAGGCTAAAAATTCCACATTTTGTTGTGTTACAGCCTGAATTCAAAATGGATTTAAAAAAGTATAATTCTCACCCATATACCCCATAATGAGAAAGTGAAAGCATGTTTTTAGAAATATTGGCAGATTTATTGAAAATGAATTACAGAAATATTTAATTTACATAGTATTCACACTCCTGAGTCAATACATGTTAGAATCACCTTTGGCAGCAATTACAGCCGTTAGTCTCTAAGTGCTTTGCACACCTAGATTGTGCAACATTTGCACATTATTCTTTAAAAATTCTTCAACCTCTGTCAAGTTGGTTGTTGATCATTGCTAGACAGCCATTTTAAATTCTTGACATTTAAAAAATCCCTAGTCCTTCCTGATGACAAGCATAACCATAACATGATGCAACCACCACCATGCTTGAAAATATGAAGAGTGGTACTAAGTGATGTGTTGTGTTGGTTTTGCCCCAAACATAACGCTTTGTATTCAGGACATCAAATTAATTTCTTTCCCACATTTTTTGCAGTTTAACTTTTTTTGGGGGGTCATTAGTGCCTTTCTTTGTGAGGCATTGGAAAACCTTCCTGTTCTTTGTGGTTGAATCTGTGTTTGAAATTCACTTCTTGACGGAGGGACCTTACAGATAATTGTATGTGTGGGTTACAGAGATGAGGTTGTCATTCAAAAATCATGTTAAACACTATTATTGTACAGTGAGTCCATGCAACTTACACTACAGTATATATACAAAAGTATGTGGACACCCCTTCAAATTAGTGTATTCGGCTATTTTAGACACACCCGTTGCTGACAGGTGTATAAAATCGAGCACACAGCCATGCAATCTCCGTAGACAAACGTTGCCAGTAGAATGGCCTTACAGAAGAGCTCAGTGACTTTCAACGTAGCACCGTCATATGATGCCACATTTCCAACAAGTCAGTTCGTCACATTTCTGCCCTGCTAGAGGTTCCCCGGTCAACTGTAAGTGCTGTTATTGTGAAGTGGAAACGTCTAGGAGCAACAATGGCTCAGCTGCGAAGATGTAGGCCACACAAGCTCACAGAACGTGACCGCCGAGTGCTGAAGCGTGTAGCGCGTAAAAATCGTCTGTCCTCGGTTGCAACACTCACTCCCGAGTTCCAAACTGCCTCTGGAAGCAACGTAAGCACAATAACTATTCTTCATGAAATGGGTTTCAATATCCGAGCAGCGGCACACAAGCCTAATAATCTGGGTTTGGCGGATGCCAGGAGAACGCTACCTGCCCCTCGCTCTACAACCAAAGTTCATGACGCAATCTGAAGTGAAGAGGAGGGTAGATGTAACTATTTGACAATCATTCCATGCAACTGAAATAAAGTATTTCCTTGTTTACCATAGCAACTCTACTGTGGTAATTTACTCTACATGTTTTATGAATGGAATACTCATGTTGGTGTAGCCTTTTATTTTTTTGTTTCCAATTTATGTTATAGATTAATTACAACAATATCCCTGCACTCTCCATATTTAAAATGTGTAACTAAATCAACCCAATTGTGATTGAATATAATCTATACTTTTTTTATCAAATTAAAGTTATTTCAAATGGCACATATATTATTTTGTCATTTAAGATGAAACATTTGAATGAAGTATAGGTCTACTACTCCTATACTGTATACTTCTACTGGTATTTTACATTCATCAGCCTTACGGTTTCTGATCCCCTGATTTCAATTGGGACGTGAATAGAGAGCCTAGACGGCGAAAGTTGCAGCTGCCTTGTATCAAAGTGAGATCAACTAAATCACTGGTTTATTTTTGTGGGTTTTGCGTTGTAATCAAGCTTATTTTAGCAAGCTGGTGCATGTAATCTCCCATTAGTATCGTTTTAAGAAAACCATCGCTAACACAGTGCAAAGTTCAGCTTCTTCTTTAAAATTGACCCAAAATGTTTTGGCCCGTAGCCATAGTAAAAAAAAAAACACGATGAAGGCTATAGGCCAAAACGTGTTGGTTTTAACAATAAATAAGCATTTTATTCACTTCCACACTCCCCCTAGGTTTGCTGAATTTCTTCTTCACTTTCTGCCCAGTCTTTAAAAGTGCGTAAGACATTTAGTCTCTCTTTCTGTTCTCATAGTCTCACCTACACTTGGCAGTGTCCTTTAGAAGAGACTTGAGACTTGTATGCAACTTCTGGGGCTTTGTGTCCAACAAAGAGACAGACACACACACACACGTTTGTTTTACTATCCTTGTGGGGACCAAACAATTGATTCCCATTCAAAATCCTATCTTCCCTAACCTTAACCCTAACCCTAATTGTAACCCTAAACTTAACCCTAACTCCTAACCCTAAACCCTAACCCTAATTGTAATCCTAACCCTAATTGTAACCCTAACCCTAAACTCTACCCCTAAGCCTAAAATAGCCTTTTTCCTTGGAGGGACTGGCGAAATGTCCCACACTTGTCAGAATTGTCCTTGTTTTAATATCCTTGTGAGGACTTCTGGTCCCCACAAGGATAGTAAAACCAAAAACACACACACACAGCTCATTCCCCAGACATTTGTCTCATGTGCATGAAACGTGAGTGAGGTGCTTTGTACTTTTATGTTGATATTGGGTGATCACAATGTGTTCTGAGGTCTGATTGGAGGCTGTGTGTGCAAGTGTGTTTCTGAGAACGTGTTTGTGAGTAAAAAAAAGACATTTCCCATAGGGCCTGAGTTATCAGACCATTGATAGATGGGTAGAATGTGGCTTTAGAGGGAGCCTTATCAGAAAGCCTTTCATGTTGCTGAACTGACAAATAAAAGTCAAACAGCCTTTCAGAGTAATATTCATTAATAATATGTTTTTTTCAATCGCTCTGACGTTGTGGAGAGGACACTGTGTACACAGCTGTTTGGCTGTGTCTCACGTCCTCCACTGCATCTGGGAAACGAATAGCTGCCAAGCCAACCATAAAGGAAACAGTGACAGCTGACACAAATGTACCTTTCCAACAAGCAACAGTATCAGAGATACTGTATATCCACAGAAGCCTGTGAACTCTACCAGAAAATTAATATTGAACTAGTCCGATATTTAATTGTTATAGATATGGCCGGTATACAAACACACATTTGATAACGCTAGTACACACTTAGAAAAGAGGGTTCGTCAAGTGTTCTTTGGTTAGGGTAATGGTGTTAAGTGGAACCATAATGACTCAACGACCCCTTTAATGATTATTGGCCTCCACCCACACCTGAGAAGCTGGGACAGCTCTGACTGGTCGTGGTGACCGTGGCTAACTCTCCCATGAATTAGCTCCCAAGGATACTACTAGACTCAATGGTGTTGTATGAGTGACAGCCCCTCACTCCAGGTGGGAGCTGAGTGGTAATGTTTTCCCAGTGACAGAATAAAGAGAAAGTAGAAAAGATAGAGAGAGTTTTATATGGAGATGAGAGGACTGTATGACAGGATGCCAGAGACACCAACATGCAGAGATTAAGTCACTGAGAGATATGATGTAAGAGAATACTTTATCATATCACTGTCTCCAAACGCAGATGATCTGATTTGTTTATATCCCTGGCCTGTGCATAAGGGCTGAAGAAACCACTCTGAAAGTTACTGGATTTAAATAGATGACTATTCAGTGTTGCAGACAGTACTGTGTATGTGTGACATATTTCATCTTTCGTTCTGTGGTTTCTCTGCCTTTGTCATCCATTCTGATTGAGTTTGCAGATTAGGTTATATAACATCTCTGGTTCACGTTCATTATGTTTGATTCATATAGCAGAGGACACGGCCATCTGAATTACATGATCAAAACATAGATAAGATAGATAAGCAGCTATAAATAAAAAATCAAATCAAATCAAATAATAACAAGCATTCAGTTTTGTCTGTACCTGTTGGAATAATGTCATAGCACATCATCTAGCTATTATTACCAGAATCCACAAATTATTTTCCCTTCTGACCCTAGATTGGCATATCTCACCATTTGACTGCAACAAGTGTAATTCTCCCTGACTACTGACATTACAAGCACTATGACTGTCAGTGTAGCATTAGAGACCTCTACAACAGTATGACTGGTAAAGCTCTCTGTAATGATGCTGTCTCTGTAGGAAGACACCGGCTTTCAGCTGCTTGATTATGTTTGAGAATACATTTTACATTCAGATGAAGAACATGATTAATTATTGACTCATGAGACGGCATTTCAGAGTTGTTACT